>NW_021605188.1:130876-202445 GCF_004785775.1 Grammomys surdaster | reverse complement strand
AATTATTTTTCCAAATGTGTTCATACACACACACACACACACACACACACACACGCACACTGTGTTACTCTATATTTGGTAAGCATTTTTAATTACCCATGAGGCATATTGTATTTTACTACATGGGATAACTTTAATATATCTGTCTTTCCTAGAAGCTATTAAAAAATTAGAGGACATTCTCAATTTTGTATTGCCTTATTTGATATACATATATAATCATCTAATGATGTATCTCATTTAGGTCGCTTCCTTGCTAAAGACCAGGGTATTTACTAACCCTGTTGGAGAACTTGTGAACATGAATCGCAGGGAAAATCAGTGTGCAGAGTATGATATTTTCAACATTTGGAATTTTCCACAAGGCCTTGGAATAAAAGTGAAAATAGGAAGCTATTTTCCTTGTTTCCCACAGAGTCAACAACTTCACATATATGAAGACTTGGAGTGGGCCACAGGAGGAACATCAGTGGGTATACCACAAATTTCATTGTTTGAAGTATATCTAAATTTTAAAATATGAGGTATCAAAGGTGTAGCTGTGTGGTTAAGACCAATTGCTGCTCTTGCAAAAGGTCCTTCCACAGTTACCAACATCAAAATTTGATAACCCACAACTTCATATAAATCTAGATCATAAGGATCAAAGGCCTTTGATTACTTGTTCAAAGGCACCCACATGACTACTCATCCCAGAACACAGGAACACATTTATAAAATTTAAAGATATTTATGTACATATATATATACATATATGTATATATGTAAACATATATACATATATATTTATATATATACATATATATAATTAACTTAATTTTATTACTATATATACAAGTTTTTTTTCAGAATTACTAATATAATGTTTTTTTCCATTTTATTAATTATTTTATTTATTTATATTTCAAATGCTGTGCCACTTCCTGGTCCCCACTCCATGAGCACCCTACCCTATCTGCCTCCCCTTCATCTCTAAGAATGTGCTTCCCCACCATCCAATTTACTCCCACCTCACCTCTCTAGCATCAACCGTCACTGGGGCATCAAGCCCCCACAGAACCAAGTGCATCTTCTCCCACTGAGGCCAGACATGTCAGTCCTCTGCTACATATGTAGTGGGGACCATGGACCAGCCCATGTATGTTCCTTTGTTGGTGGTTCCATCTCTGGGAGCTCTGAGAGGTCCAATTAGTTGATACTGTTGTTCTTCCTATAGGGTTGCAATCCCTTTCAACTCCTTCAGTCCTTACCCTAACTCTTCCATAGGGGTTCCCTGGCTCAGTCCAATGGTTGGCTGTAAGTACCTTCATCTGTCTTAGTCAGAAACTGTGTAGAGTCTCTCAGAGGACATCCATTCCAGGCTCCTGACTGCAAGCACAACATGGCATCAGCAGTAGTGTCAGGGTTTGATGTCTGGATGGGATGGATCCCAAGGTCTGGCGGTCGCTGGATGACCTTTCCTTCAGTCTTTGCTCCATTTTTGTCCCTGTTTTTCCTTTAGACAGGAACAATTCTGGGTCAAAAATTTTGAGATGGGTGGGTGTTCCCATCTCTCAACTAGGGGTGGGGCATGTCTACTGGAGGTAGTCTCTCAGGTTCCATCTCCCACTGTTGGGTGTTTTCACTAGTGTCATCCTCATTGAATCCTGGGAGCCTTTCACAACCCTGGTGCCCGGGACTTCCTAGAGGTTCCCTCCACCTCCACACCCCACTGCTACATATTTCCATTCATTCTCCTGGCTCTCTGGGCTCTTTCCTGTTTCCCCTCATATTTGATTCTGCCCCCATTTTATCTCCCCCTACCCTATCCCACCCAGGTTCCTCTCTCCCTCTGTCTTCCATGATTATTTTGTTCCCTTTTCTAAGTGGGATTGAACCATCCACACTTGGGCCTTCCTTCTTGTTATGGTTCATGTGCTCTGTGAGTTGAATGATGGGTATTCTGAACTTTTGGATAAAATCTACTTAACAATGCCATATATGTCATTTTAGTTCTGGGTTGCCTTACTTGGGATGATATTTTATAGTTCCATCTATTTGCTTGCAAAATTTATGATGTCATTATTTTTAATAGCTGAGTAGTATTTCCATGTAAATGGTCCATCCTCAGTTACCAGCATGAAAAGTTGATAACTCACAACTTCTCGTGAATCTGGGTCATAGGGGTTTAAGGTATCTGGATTTCATGCTCAAATCTACCTACAAATCTATTCACCCCACAATACAGAAACACATTTATGAAATTTAAAATATGTGTATATTTATAATAAAAATTTTGTAACTACACATAAACCATAAAATTCTGTGATATTCTTTGAACATCATTATAGACTAATAAAGTATAGCAAATAGTCATTATTTCCACATTCCTGGCTTTGTTTTAAACTTAGAAAATCTTTAACTCTATGAGAATCTTATGACATGGTTTATTCCTATTCATCAAAGAACTTTTTCTTGATCTGCCCTAACTTTTCTCCCCACACAACTCAGTATCCTTGTTATTTTATTTATAAGTCATTTGAGAGAAATTGATGGCACATAAATGTTCTGTTTCCATGTAATCACTTTAGAAAGGAAAAATTTAAAATCTGTACAACACAATTGTTACACATTTAATATTACATGATGTAATAAATGTTGTGTTACATTCAGGACATTGGAGGCTTACACACAATAATAAAAAACCTGAAATTTATAATTTATATGTGATTTATCAGAGGAATAAATATAGTGATATCTGTTAAATATATAAATAAATATATATCAAAAATTATGTAACTACATATAAATCAAAAAATTTTGTTACAAATGTATGTAAATATATACATGTGCATATATATATATACACACACACGCACATATATACTTGATGAATACATAAATTATCATATATATCCTCAGGTTCCCACCTCCATGTGTAGTGTGGCATGCACTGCTGGATTCAGGAAAATTTATCAGAAACAAAGAGCAGACTGCTGCTTTGATTGTGCCCATTGCCCAGAAAATGAAGTTTCCAATGAGACAGGTACATGCTTCCATGCAGAAAAAAATTGCTGAATTTGAGTATCTTCTCTTTCCAAAGTAGAAATGTAAAATGGCCTAGATGGAAATAAAAGACCTAAAATCTGTGAGTTTCAGAATTTAATCTTTTAAATGGTATCAACATTTTGGGACCCTGCCAATAACCTGCAATATCTTATACAAACTTGTTTTTCTCACAATATGACGGTTGGTGATCTTATATTTTACAGAAAACTTTTAGGGGGAAAAACAATTGTAACCATTTAATTTTTATATTATTCCCCTCACATTGGCACTTCTGTTTGAGACTAGGTGCTACCACTCCCACTGAGTCCAGACAAGGCTACCCAGATAGAAATATATATCCCACATACAGGCATCAGCTTTTGGAATAGCCCCCTGCTCTAGGTGTTCAGGGCCCACATGAAGACTGAGCTGAGTATGTGCTACATATGTGCAGGGAGACCTAGGTCCAGCCCATGTATGTTCTTTGCTTGGAGGTTCTGTCTCCAAGAGCCCTAAGGGTCCAGGTTAGTTGACTCTATTGATCTTCCTGTGGAGATCCTATCCCTTTAGGGGCTTAAATCCTTGCTCTTGTTCTTCCATAATAGTCCCAAAGCACCATCCAATGTTTGACTATTGGTGTCTGCATCTATTTCAGTAAGCTGCTGCATGGAGCCTCGAAGATGATAGCCATGCTAGACTTCTGCCTGCAAGTATAACAGAGTATCATTAATAGTCTCAGGGAATGGTGTTTGCCAATGGGATTGATCTCAAGTTGGGCCTGTTATTGGGTGGCCTTTCCATCAGTCTCTGCTCCATCCCAAATCCCTGCGTTTCTTCTAGACAACTCTACTTGGGCCCTGCATCCATGTTTTTGTCTTGACTTCTTTCAATTAACTGTGACCAAGGTACATAGAGAAATCAACACTTTTCTCATATGTTCCTTTTGATTACAGTGTTTTGTTAAAGCAATAGAATCTAAGACATTAGCAAAATGGTTATATAAGTTTGCTCTCCCACCAGCTATGGAGGAGTGTTCCCCTTGATGTACACTCTTGCCAGCATGTGATTTCTCTTGAGTTTTAAAATTTTTAAATTTATTTTTGTATCTTTTTTATTCACGTTATGCTGTGCTCACTGCCCCCCTACCAGTCAATCCCTCCCACAATCCTTCTCCAGTTCCCCTTATCCTTCTCCTCTGAGTGGGTGGGGTCCCCCTGGGTATCCTTCCCACCTTGGTACTTCAATATGTATGAGGCGAGGTGTTTCCTTTCCCACTGAGCCCAGACAAGACGTTCCAGCTAGTAGAACATATCCCACACAGGTAACAGCTGTTGGGATAGCCCCTGTTCCAGTAGTTTGAGACAAAACATGCAGACAAAGCTGTATATCTGCCACAAATGTGTGGGGAAGCCTAGGTCCAGCCCATGTATTTTCTTTGGTTGGTGGTTCTGACTCTGAGAACTCCTAGGATTTGGTTTAGTTGTCTCTGTTGGTCTTCCTGTGGATTTCCTATCTCCTTTGGGGCCCATAATCCTTCCTCCTGCTCTTTCATAAGAATCTCCAAGCTCCATCTGTTTTTGGCTGTGGATGTTTGTGTCTGTCTGAGCCTGCTGCTGGGTGGTGCCTTTCAGAGGACCTAATTATTCTTTTTTTTTTTTTTTTGGATACCATCTGTCTTTTGGTCTGGCTAGTGTTTGTCTATTTTGCTGATTTTTCTAAAGAACCAGCTTCTGATTTCATTGATTCTTTGTTTCTAATTGATTGATTTCAGCTCTGATTTTGACTGTTTCTTACCTTCTACTGTTTGGTGTGCTTGCTTCTGTTTTCCTAGAGCTTTCAGGTGTACCTTTAAATTGCTGGTATGAGAACGTTCTAATTTTTTTTTACCAAGGTGCTTAGTTCTATGAACTATTCTCTTAGCACTGTTTTCATTGTGTCCTATAAATGTATGCATTTTGTGCCTTCATTTTCAGTGAATTCTAGAAAGTGTTTAATTTCTTTCTTTATTTCTTCACTGACCCAGAGATCATTGAGTAGAGAGTTGTTTAATTTTGATGAGTAGGCAGGCTTTCTGGTGTTTCTGCTGTTGTTGAAGTTCAGCTTTAATCTATGGTAGTAAAAGATACATGGGGTTATTTCAAGTCTCTTGTATCTTTGAGTCCTGTTTTGTGACTGAATATGTGGTCAATTTTAGAAAAGGATCCATGAAGTGTTGAGAAGAAAGTATATTCTTTTGTGTTAGGGTGAAATATTCTATAGATGTCTATTAGGTCCATTTGATTCATAATGCCTGTTAGTTTCATTGTTTTTCTGTTTTGTCTGGATGACCTGTCTGTTGGGTTGCAGTGTGCACGAGACCTGTTGTTGGGTTGAATTGTGGGTCCCACATCTGTCCCCGCAAAGGGCTAGGGCCGTAGCTCGGAGAGGCAGAAGTGTGGGAAGTTTGACTGTGTTCTTCTTAGGCTGGTGCTGGGCAGGTGTTGGGCTATGTGAAGCCATGGGACTCTACTCTGGGGTTGAGAGAACACAGTCTGAGGTCCTGCGTGGAGCCAGAGCTCTTGGCTTGGGGGTCCCTGGGCCAAAAGGCATACAGACTGGTTCTCAGGCTCTTGGGCCCCCAGAAGCTCTTGGGGTTTTCTGGAAAAGCTGAGAATGAAGTGGGGGTGTACGGGCTGGATTTGCCTGCAATCAAAGGGGAGAAGGGGAGAGATGACCTCTGGATGCATCCTGTGAGAATGAGAGTCTCGTTTGTCTGTGTAGTGGCTGCTCGCTTGGCTTGGGTGGCTGAATTGGTAGTCTCCGTGACTCGGAACACAGAGAATTCTTCTGTGGAAGATTAGGTTGTGGCTTTGTAGATGAAGACCTGCTCCACTGTTTCCCATGACGGGTTCCAAAGAAGAGAAACAGTCCATGATCTTAAGTTGCTTATTGTCATGGCTGAAAGTAGATGAAAATTATACCTCAGTTTCCTCAGGGTGGGTCTGATGTTAAATACCTTTTGCAAGGAGGAAGGTCTGGTTAGGAATGTTTAATTGGCTGTGTCCCTCTGGCCTTTAGGTATCTCATTAATATGGAGATCTGTCTTGATGTTCTGTGGCCTGTAGTCATGCCCTCTACCTGTGGAGGGGCTAGTGGGAGTTGTCCTATATGATGAAAGAATCCAAATCTACTGAGATCTGCAGCCTGGTGTCAGGAGGCTGGAGTCTGGGAACATGGTGAAATGTATGCTGTTCCTTAGGGTCACCTGCATCCCACCTGGGACCTCTCAGGATCACCTGGAGTCTCCAACAGTCTCCAGCAGGTATTTGACTAGAAACCAGATTGCCTTTCATGGTCCTATACCTGTCGATTGGTGAGACTGAAATGTTGAAGTTTCCCACTAACAGTTTGTGGAGTTTGGTGTGTGATTTAAGATAACGGTGTTTCATTTACAAATGTGGCTCCCATTGTGTTTCTTCATACTCATCAAAGGAGAAATCTATTAAGATAATATCTCAATTATGGACATCTATACCACGAAACACAATGCATAGATGTCCATAATTGAGATATTATCTTAAAAGATTTCTCCTTTGATGAGTATGAACTGTCTTTCCCTGTCTCTTTTGATTAATTTTGGTTGAATGTCTATTTTATTAGATATTAGAATGACTACTTCAACTTGCTTCTTGGATTCATTGGTTAGGAACACTTTTTTTTCCAACCCTCCTTCTATCTTTATTGCTGAGGCTTTTCTTATATGGAGCAGAATGATGGATCTTATTTTCTATTCCAGTTTTATTGTCTTTTTTTTTCACCTTAAATAGTTGTTTATTTTATTGTCTTTTGATTGGGGAATTGAGTCTACTGATTTTGAGAGCTATTAATGACCAATGATTGTTATTTCCTGTTATTTAGATGCTGATGGTATTAGCGTGTTTGTGTGTGTGTGTGTGTGTGTGTGTGTGTGTGTGTGTATGTGTATATGAGTGTGCGTGTGTTTATGTGTCCATCCCTGAGTTTTGCTGATAGGGAATTACTTATTTTCTGTGTTTTCTTAGCTACACGTATCCCTGTGGGATTGAAGTTTTCTTCTCATATTTTCTGTAGGGCTCAATTTCTGGACAGAAATTGTTTGAATTTGGTTTGTCTTGAAATATCTTGTTTTCTCCATCCCTGGAGACTGAGTTTTGTTGGGGTAGGTTGGCATTTATGGGTTTTTAAGTTGCAAGATATATGTCAAGACATTTCTAGCTTTTAGAGACTCTATTGGGTAGTGTAATTCTGATAGATCTGCCATTGTATGTTCCTGCCCCATTTCCCCTGCTGGTTTTAATACTCCTTTTTTGTTGTTTTGTAGATATTGTCTTTTGATTATCATGTGCAGGGAGGATTTTCTCTCCTGTTCCAGTCTAATTGGTGGTCTATAAGTTTCTCCTATGTTAATAGGAATCTCTTTCTTTAGCTTGGGAAAATTTTCTTCTATAATTTTACTGAAAATGTTATTGGAACTTGAACATGGAACTACTCTTCTTCTATTCCCAGAAGGTCTTTTGCCGGCATCCCAGGTTTCCTGGGTGTTTTGTGTCAGGGATTTTTTATATTTAATATTTTTTGACTGATGTATCAATTTATTCTATTGTATCTTCTATACCTCAGATTCTCTATTTCACCTCCTATATTCTGTTGGATATGCCTGCTTCTGTTGTTCTTGTTCTCTATTCTACGTTTTACATCTCCAGGATTCCTTCAGTTTGTATCTTCTTTATTGCTTGTATTTCCATTTTCATGTAATTAATATATATAATATATATATATATGTATATATATATATATATATATGTAATTAAGGGACTGGTTTTTTTTCTTTAAAGATCTCTACCTATGAGATTATATTTTTCTTTAATTTTTAAGGCATTTATTCCTTTCCTCTTTAACAATTTTTATTATCTTTTTCTCCTAGCTCTATTAATTCATATGCAAATTTAATAATTTTGTATTTAAAGTCTGAGTACTAGTGTATTGTGTAAATGTACACATTTTTCTACTTTTTATTAATTATTTGTTTATTTACATTCGAGACATTTCCCCACCCCAGTCCCCCTTCCTACAGTTCTTTATCCCATATACCTTCCCACTCGCCTCTGAGAGGGTGCTCTCTCTTTCCCTTCATTTTCCTCCTTCCCTGGGGCCTCAAGTCTCCACAGGATTAGGTGCATCCTCTCTAACTGACGCCTGAGAAGGCACTGCCAGAGACTAAGCATATATCATCTTTGTAAGATTTGATTTATGGTAATTTTCTTGTGCTTCAGTTGTGTTGGAATATCCTGGGCTTGCTGTGGAAGGATAGCTATGCTCCAAAAGTGTCATATTGCCCAGGATTTTGTTGATTTTGTTTTTTCAAGAACCTTTAGCCGTCAAGATAAGTTTGGTAACTGGTTAATCGGGGGAGGGGTGGGTAAACCTCTGTGGTCCTGGTGCGGCAGGCTTTTGATGGATATACTTGGGTTGTATGGCTTTGTATCTGTAGGTCTGTATGGTTCAGGATCTACAGGTCTGTATGGTTCAGGATCTACAGGTCTGTATGGTTCAGGAGCTACAGATTCTATGAAGGTGGGCAGAGAGGTTGCAAGAAAATAGATGTCTGCCTGGGGTTGCAGGGTGCTCAGGGCAGCTTGGCTTGCTCCAGAGGACTCAGTAATTAGGGAAGATGGGTGAGAGAAGGGAAGATTACCTGTATGGTTGAGGATCCACAGGTCTGATGAAGGTGGATGGAGAGGTGTGGATAGGGAGATTGGAGATCCCCCAGGGATAGCAGGCTGCTCAGTGTAGCTTGGGTTGTTCCAGAAGACTCAGCAAGCAGGGAAGATGGATGGGGGATGGGAAACTTACTTGCATGGTTCAAGCTCAGCAAATGTGATGAAGATGGGAGGAGAGATGGCAATGGAATCCTGTAAGCATTTTTAACAATACATTTTAAACACAGATTATGCACATGTTTAGACTTCCTTCATTCATCGAACAAAGTACTTTGACTACATGATCAGTCCACAATGTTTCCATTCTATCCTCCAGCTTGGTCTCTGGCCAATGCCAGATGCTCAGGGTAACAATTGTTTAATGAAATATTTTTTAAAAGCTTAGGTGGCTCATGGGATGAAGTATTTGCTGTCAAAGAATTAGAACAAGAGTGGAGAGTTCAGTAACGCACTAAAACATGTGATAGTGCTCATCAGCCCTCAGAGCCCAATAAGGAAAGAGGGATGAGTGTGAATATCCATAATCTTCATGACATCTAGATTGCAGTGTGTAGTTGAGAAAAAGTGACCATACTAAAAGAGGAGAACATGCATTTCTCTGTGAAGTATACAACTTTAATAATGGAAATATTGCTTTATGCGAAGAGTATTTACATGAGTAATTTTATGTTCTTGTGCCCTTTGAAGATACTGAAAAAGGGAACAACCATCAAAGCCAATAAAGTGGACAATGCATTTCATCAGCTGGCATTGAAAACTATATCAGCACACTGCACAGATCTGTGATAGTTAGTTTAAAGTTTCAGCAATTAAATAATATTACTTCATGCATATTATTATTTACAATGAACTAAAAATATTTTCTTTCTTGTTTAACTAATAAGTAATTTTTCTCTTCCTTTTCCTACGATGGTATGTTGTTTCATCACCAAGCATAGGATAATACAGAGCAGCCTTAAGTTACTGGTCCCTACAGCAATAAGGAAAGAAATAAATGTTCAACACCAAAATATTTTGTGAGGTATCCTCTGAGTAATACAAGTACTCAATTATTAAGTACATAATTATGACATCTTATGAAGGTTTGTTTTTCACCAGCAGATATGGAGCAGTGTGTAAGGTGTCCAGATGATAAGTATGCCAACTTACAGCAAACCCACTGCCTGCAAAGAGATATATCATTTCTGGCTTATGAAGATCCAGTGGGGATGGCTCTAGCCTGCATGGCCCTGTGCTTCTCTGCCCTCACGATTCTAGTACTCTTCACTTTTGTGAAGTACAAGGATACTCCCATTGTGAAGGCCAATAACTGCATTCTCAGTTACATCCTCCTCATTTTTCTCATCTTGTGCTTTCTCTGCTCATTGCTCTTCATTGGACATCCCAATCAGGCCACCTGCATCCTGCAGCAGACCACATTTGGAATATTTTTCACAGGGGCTATTTCTACAGTGTTGGCCAAAACTATAACTGTGGTCATGGCTTTCAAGCTCACTATTCCAGGAAATAGGATGAGAGGGATGCTGGCATCAGGGGCACCTAACTTGGTCATTCCAATTTGTATCCTAGTCCAACTTGTTCTCTGTGGAACCTGGTTGGTAACATCTCCTCCCTTCATTGACAGAGATATACAGTCTGAACATGGGAAAGCCATCATTATTTGCAACAAAGGCTCTGTCATTGCTTTCCACTTTGTCCTGGGATACTTGGGCTCCTTGGCTCTGGGGAGCTTCACTGTGGCTTTCTTGGCTAGGAACCTTCCTGACAGATTCAATGAAGCCAAGTTCCTAACTTTCAGCATGTTGGTGTTCTGTAGTGTCTGGATCACCTTCCTCCCTGTCTATCACAGCACTAGGGGGAAGATCATGTTAGTTGTGGAGGTCTTCTCCATCTTGGCTTCTAGTGCAGGGTTGCTAGGGTGTATATTTGTCCCAAAATGTTATGTTATTTTAGTTAAACCAGATTCAAATTTTCTTCAGAAGTACAAAGCTAAATTTCGTTATTGAAACTTTAATAGTTTTAAATGTTAGATGGTACTCAACTTCTTTCTACTTTGTCATAACAAAAGTACTACTAAATCATACAAAAAATTTAAATAATATACTAAGATCTTACTGACACAGCAGGATAACACTGCCTAATGAAATACCAATGATTAAGGCTTGGGGGAAAATGAATTAATTCATGAGATCACAAAACTAAACTTTGAGAACAGGGAATCATAATTGAGGAATGGCTGCCATCATTTTGACATGTGTATTGTATAAGCTATGTTCTTAATTATTGATTAATATAAAGTGACCCTACTGTTTGTTGACAGTTCCACCTCTAGGCAAGTTGTTGTGTGCATGTAAGAAATAGGATTGTAGACAATATAGACATGATGGCAGCAATAAGCATTATGCCATGGACCCTAATTGGACCCTGCATCCATATTCTTGTCTTGGCTTCTTTCAATTAACTGTGACCAAGGTACATAGGGAAATCAACACTTTTCTCATATGTTCCTTTTGACCATGGTGTTTTGTTACAGCAACAGAAACTAAGACATTAGCAAAATGATAAATTGCCTCAGTAGGGATTTGGAATATCATAAATTACTGATAAAACAAAAAGAACCAATTTGAAAAGGAGAGATACGTGTGAATGTTAGTAGAGTGTGGAGCATGGTGACAGCATTGCATATTGTTGATGGCCATCACAGAGGAGCAGGATTTTGAGTAGTTTTACAATGTATTATGAAGATGTTAAGTATAACAGGTAACATATTAAGAAGGGTACAGTAAATGAAAAGGACCCTGGGGTTCAGATTGTGTCTGCAATATAAGGCTCTTGTACTTTATATGAAAACACACCATTTTATTATGAAATTAATGCATTTCATTTAGTGAGAAATATCAATAGTGAGAATAATATCATACACAGTACCTTTATCACAATAAAGTCAGTGAAGTCTGTGAACATGTAATTCACTCTAGATAATGGTCTCATTATACATTTTATTCGAGTAGGAGTAACTATATCTTATTTGAGTTTAATATTACACACACAAACGCAGACACACACAAACACACACATTATTATTTTTGAACATGTGTTGTTGAACTCAGTGTCATTTTCCACTCAAAGTATTGTTTATTGCTTTATTTTTAACGGGTATTTTGTAATTTTTTTACAATATAGTCTGTATTCTTTACATTTCCTTTCTCTAAAATATTCTTTGTACCCCTTCCTGCAATCCTAAAATGCACATGGTCTCTTCTTTAATTAATTGCATGGGTTTATATTCTGATTGCTCATCATTTGGTAATACATGCCTAATCTTTGTTCTCTTTCTTGGCTATGTCAACCACTTACATTCCCTGATTTAAATTTCCTGCAAATGCTTATTCAGGCTAAACATTTGGAAACTTTCTTCCATCAAATTTGATATGCTCACTGTTGTGTTCTTGAGATCATATGTTGGGGGTAGTATTGGTACGACTTCATGGTCTAACTATGCTCTTTCTAGAAGATTTATGTTCACAGGCAAGATCCTCACCTTTTGACTCTTAAGGTCTTTCCCACTATCTTCTTCGCTTTTTCCTGAACATTGGATGAGGTAAAATATTATAAGAGGGTACGTAGCTTGTTTTTAAGTGTACGTGTAGAATTGAAGGAATGTATATGGTGTGAGTCACACTCAGTCTTTGTTCCCTTAACTTTTTCCTCTGGTAGCATGTTGTGTACTTTCTAGCAACTTGAATTCAAGGCATTAGAGGCAATGTTTCTAGTTGGGGACCAGACTACATCTGATGAATTAAGTCAGGATTGTCTTCAGGACTATCTCCTTACCACCAGTTTGTATAGAGGAACAATATCACTCAAGACTTAGAGATCTGTGTGGCAAAACATGTCAATGAATATAAGGGGCCAAGGTGTTGGGTAACTTCAAGGAAACAGTATCATCAAAACACAAAAGAACTAATGATTGCATGAACTCACAGAGAATTTCTCATCATTCATAAGAACTGCACGTGTTCAATTCATATAATATCCCACTACTAAGAAGGAGGCATGGACAACTGCAAATATATTATAAATTAAGAATAGGAGGTGGTATCTTTCAAAGAACATTTTTCTGTTATGTGGAACTTCAATATGATTACCATTCATGTTCTCTATATTGGTGTTATATCACCTGACAAAGAAATTGATGATACAAAACAAAAATATCCACATAAATGCATTATTAAGAAAATAAAAGTAAATCAGTCATGATAGAATACTGTTTGAGCAGCTACTCATGTGGCCTTAGCTGATATTTATAATTACCTTCCTCTAGTACTCATTTTGTAGTTCCTTCATCCTCCTCTACCAGCCCCTCAGCAAGTTGTAAACCTTTTCCTAGAAGAGTGACCCATACTTTTTTTTCTCATGTATCTGTGCCCTTTGTCTCCCTGTCTGGATTAGGCTGTTGCATTTTCCAGTATACTTTAATAAAAACTTTGTAGAACCGATAGATACCCTAAAGGATCTCCTGAACTCCAGATATAAATTGTGTAACGTACTTTGTGGACCCACTCTCATACTTCCTTGACTTTGAAGTAAGTTTGTTGGTCAGATGCAATAGTGTGTTGAATACCATGATAGTGAGTAAAGCACTCTCCAATTGCATATAAGGCATTCTATAATATTGTGGTTTTGGGAGAAGCATTATATGAAGGAAATATAACTCCACAGACAGAAATATATCTGCTCCAGTAAGGATGAAGCATTATCCTTTTAGAGAGGCAGGACTCCAATGTAGTCAACCTGCAACCAAGTCATTGGCAGGTAACCCTGGGGAATGATGACTTGTGAGTGGCTCAGTCTTGGTCTCTCCTGTTGATAGATCTGTGCCTCAAGCCTTCCAGCCTTGTGAGGGTAGTAGCAGGGGCACAGAGTAGGACCCTGGTGATGGCTTTAAAGTCTGAGGGTCTCAGAGCTTTCTGGCTCTCTGACCTGTACTGAAATGCTGATGATAATTTCTAAAAAGTTCTAAAAACTTCTTCTGAGGGTAAAAGACTGCAGGCTTAGGTGATTAACACCTGTTGCCTAACAGCAGAGGATTAGGCAAAGTGGTCTTTGTTCTATTTCAGCCAGAACTGCTAGGCCCTGACTTATGCCTGCTAGTCTGAGGTTACAGGAAGAAAAAGCACTTAGAGAAGTTATTATAGTGTTTATTACTAAGTGTAAAAAGTTTCCTATGAAAGCTGCCTAAGGGGTAAAGTGGAAAGGTCTTAAATGGGGAAAAGGAAAACATTCTAACAAAGGAAAAATTCTAGGTGAAAAAATTCTAAGCAGGAGAAAAGGAAAGGAAGGGACGAATGACTCCTAACGAACCTCTACATCTATGACTACTCTACTCTCCTACTTTGTCTTTGACTTCAGTACTTATACATCTTTCAGAGTACATGATCACATGTTATGAAGTTCATCACAAGTTCACACCAAAATTCAAACTATAAATTGAAATAGAAGTTTACAACAGAGAATGTTTACATGCATATCATTTAGGAGTAATTATCTGGCTAAACACTCACCACCTGTCTAGCTCCACAGGTTCACCAAAGCTTTAAAACTATAACTAAGAAATTAGTGAAGTTTTGTAGAGATAAACCCAGGCAATATTTTATCTTCTGTCCTAGCACCTATAATAAATCATGAGTTTCCTTTTAGTGACCATTGGTCAATTATTTTACAACCTCTTAGAATGTGCTCCGAGCAGGATAAAGTCTGGTTACTATCTAAGGGCAACTAACTGATGACATTTGGGAGACTGGCAGAGTCCCCATTAAAGTTTTGACTATCAGAGAGGGACCTCAGAGCAGTCCCATTATAAAAGAGCTTAATAATCATTGATGTAATTTTAGGAATTCTTATAGTATCATCGTTAAGACTAAGAAGTCATCTATTTGTCTATAGAGCAGCACTACAAGACAATACATCTTATGGAACTGAAGAGATCTGCTCCAAAGAGGTGTGCTATTGCTTAGTGATTGTTGCATATGTTTAATAATAATAATAGTAGTAATAGGAAAAGCATATTAATAGCAGGAATCTTTCCTAAAAATAAGTTCCTCACAGCCTTGTTGAATAAGTCCTCACTTACTGCAGATTATATCATAATCCAAAGCAAGCATTTCAGGATGATCACCTGTTAATTATTAGCTTGTCCCATTGTGGCTCCTGACAGACCTGGCACTCAGCAGCAACTCTTGCCAAGGAATCCTTCTATACCCTCCATGTTTTCAATTTTGATCACTTTTTTTATGGGCAAATTGGAGACTGATAGAGATAGCTTGGGAAAAAAGATGAGAGTACACAGAAAAGATCATCCTACCTACTTGGTTACTGAGCACATCCACACCCAAGGTCATCTCTTGAAGAGGATTTAAATGGAGCACAAGTATTTTCAAATCCTTTGAGCATTTGTGGAGATCTACTCCCCTGATTAATGTTCTATGTATCAGGACACAACCTGTTGTGGACAATGCTATCCTTAGCAATATAGAACTGGACAGCATAAAAAAAAAGCAGGATAAGCAAACCAGCAATTTGTATTCTTTCGTGGTCTCCTTCAGTTCCTCCCTATGTTTCCCCCAAGCCATACTATAACCAGGAAACCAAATGAGCTGTATCATTCCCTAAGTTGCTTTGGTCAGTGTGCTAGCACAGTGACAAAAATTCAACTAGAACATGTTGCTAAACTCAATGCAAATCAAGGACTGTGTCTTAAGCACAAAACAAAACATTTGAAGTATTTTCTTAATGTTTCTTTTTTTTTCATTTTAATGAAAATAAATTGATCAAACAAGGCATGATGGAACATGACAGTAACCAGCCCAATTAGGAGTCTGAAGCAAGAATGAATTATGAGACTTTGTCACAAAAAAAAAAAAGCCACAGTCAGGCTCTGTGGTTCTGGATCTTGTCTGGTATTTGTTATCATCTGTTCCTTTAAAATGAATACAAATATATTTAAAGATTCTCTGTTTGGGGATGGAGAGATGGTTTGGATATTAAAGAAGTATGGTTGTCAGGCTCCCAACAGCCTATGAATCCTGCTCTGTGTTGTTTATTGCCCTCTTTTGTTCTCTCTAGGGAAGTGCACTCATGGACACATGAGTGTCTCCAACATACATACATGATTAAAATAAATAGGGAGCCTCAAGTCTCCATCTGCACTCCAGACCTAAGGCTGTCCCACAGCCCTCTGTGCACAAATCCTGCCAGGAGAGAGCTCTTCTCACAGGAGTCCTCTCACTCCTAAGCTCAGAGATGAGATCACCACGTTTGCTCCAATAACTGTCCAAAGCAGAACCCACTAGGAATGCAAAGGGCGTAGGAACTGCAGAGCAGCTGGGTACAGGATTCTTCTGGTCTCCATCTGCACTCTGGACCTAAGGCTCTCCCATAGCTCTCCATGCATAAATCCTGTCAAGAGAGAGCTGGTCTCCTGAGAAGTGCTGACATAATTAAGATCACAGGCCCACAGGCCCACAGCCCCACAGAAGAGACAAGCTACAGTCAGAGACAGCAAGACCAGGGAACCAGATTGCAAGAGACAGGAGCAAGAACATAAGCAACAGAAACCAAGGCTACTTGGCATCATCAGAACTTAGTTCTCCCACCACAGCAAGTCCTGGATAACCCAACACACTAGAAAAGCAAGATTCAGATTTAAATCATATCTCATAAGAATGATAGAGGACTTTAAGAAGAACATAAATAACTCCATTGAAGAAATACAGAAGAACATAGGTAAACAGGTAGGTGCCTTTAAAAAAGGAAACACAAAAATCCCTTAAACAATGACAAGAAAACATAAGCAAACAGGTGAAGGAATTGAACAAAACCATCCAGGATCTAAAAATGGAAACAGAAACAATAAAGAAAATACAAAGGGACACATCCTTGGAGATTGAAAACCTAAGAAAGAGATCTGGAGCTATAGATGCAAGCATCACCAAAAGAATATAAGAGATAGAAGAGAGAATCTCAGGTGCAGAAGTTACCATAGAAAAGATTCACACAAAAATTAAAGAAAATGCAAAATGGAAATGTAAAAAGCTCCTAACCCAAAACATACAGAAAATCCAGGACACAATGAGAAGACCAAACCTAAGGATAATAGGTATAGAAGAGAGAAAAGATTCCCAACTTAAATGGTTAGTAAATATCTTCAACGAAATTATAGAAGAAAACTTTCCTAACCTAAAGAAAGAGATGTCCATAAACATAAAAGAAGCATACAGAATTCCAAATAAATTGAATCAGAAAGAAATTCCTCCCATCATATAATAGTCAAAACACCAAATGCACAAAACAAAGAAAGAATATTAAAATTAGTATGGGAAAAAGGTCAAGTAACATATAAGGGCAGATCTATCAGAATTATACCAGACTTCTCATGAGAGAATATAGAAGCCAGACGATCCTGGGCAGATATCATACAAACCCTAACAGAACACAAATGCCAGCCCAGGCTACTATACCCAGTATAACTCTTAATTACCTAACATGGGAAAAACAAGATATTCCATGACAAAAACTAATTTACACAGTATCCTTCGACAAATTTAGACCTATAAAGGATAGTAGATGGAAGAGTACAACACAAGGAGTGAAAACATTTCCTAGAAAAACAAGAAAGTAATTTTCAACAATAATATTGGGAGACTTCAATGCCCCACTCTCATCAATGGACAGATCTTGGAAACAGAAAATAACCAGATACATAGTGAAACTATCAGAAGTTATGAACCAAATGAATTTAACAGATATCTATAGAACATTGCAGCCTAAAACAAAAGAATATACCTTCTTCTCAGCCCCTCGTGGTACCTTCTCCAAACTTGACTACATAACTGGTCACAAAACAGGCCTCAATAGATACAAGAAGATTGACATAATCCCATGCATCTTATCAGATCACAATAAACTAAGGTTGGCCTTCAATAAAAAGAAAAAAACAACAGAAAGCCCACATACACATGGAAGCTGAACAACACCCTACTCAATGATAACTTGATCAAGGAAAAATAAAAAGAAGAAATTAAAGACTTTCTAGAATTTAATGAAAATGATGTCTCAACATACCCAAACTTATGAGACACAATGAAAGCAGTGCTAAGAGGAAAATTCTTAGCTCTGAGTGCCTACAAAGAAAAACTGGAGAGAGCGTACACTAGCAGCTTAACACTTCTGAAAGCTCCAGAACAAAGAGAAGCAAATACACCCAAGAGGAGTAGATTACAGGAAATAATCAAACTCAAGGCTGAAACCAACCAAGTAGAAACAAAAAGAATTATACAAAGAATCAACAAAACCAGGAGCTGGTTATTTGAGAAAATCAGTAAGATAGATAAACCCTTAGCCAGACTAACCAGAGGGCACAGAGACACTATCCAAATTTACAAAATCAGAAATGAAAAGGGAGATATAACAACAGAAACTGAGGAAATTAAAAAAATCATCAGATCCTACTCCAGAAGCCTATACTCAACAAAACTGGAAAATCTGGATGAAATGGACAATTTTCTAGACAGATAACAGGTACCAAAGTTAAATCAAGATCATCCAAACCACCTAATCAATCCTATAACCACTAAAGAAATAGAAGTAGTCATTAAAAGTCTCCCAAACAAAAGAAAGCCCAGGAGCAGAAGGGTTTACTGCAGAATTCTACCAGAACTTCAAAGAAGTAATACCAATACTCTTCAAACTATTCCACAAAATAAAAATAGAAGGAACACTACCCAATTTATTCTACCAAGCCACAATTTTGCTTATACCTAACCACACAAAGTCCCAACAATGAAAGAGAACTTCATACAAATTTCAAATATCAAAGTACTCAATAAAATTCTCATAAACCAAATCCAAGAACATACCAAAACGTTCATCCATCATGATCAAGTAGACTTCATCCAAGGAATGCAGGGATGGTTAAATATACAGAAATCCAACAACGCAATCCACTATATAAATGAACTGAAAGGAAAAAAAAACCATATGATCATTTCAGTTGATGCTGAGAAATCATTTGAAAAAATTCAACACCCCTTCATGCTAAAAGTTTTGGAAAGATCAGGAATTCAAAGCCCATACCTAAATATACTAAAAGCAATACACAGCAAACCAGTAGCCAACATCAAACTAAATTGAGAGAAACTTGAAACAATCCCACTAAAATCAGGGATTAGATAACGCTGCCCACTCTCCCCATACCTATTCAATATTGTCCTCAAAGTCCTAACCAGAGCAATTAGACAAAAAAGGGCATCAAAAGGATACAAATTGGAAAGGTAGAAGTCAAAATATCACTATTTGCAGATGATATGATAGTATACTTAAGTGACCCCAAAATTACACCAGAGAACTCCTACAGCCGGTAAACAACTTCAGCAAAGTGGCTGGATATAAATTAATTCAAACAAATCAGAAGGCTTCTTCTAATCAAAGGAGAAATGGGCTGAGAAAGAAATTAGGAAAATGACACCCTTCACAATATTCACAAATAATATTAAATACCCTGGTGTGCCTCTAACCAAGCAAGTGAAAGATTTGTACAGTGTCTCTGAAGAAAGACACTGAAGAACTCAAGAGATGGAAAGATCTCTCATGCTCATGAATTGGCAGGATTAATATCATAAAAATGGCCATGTCACCAAAGGCAATCTACAGATTCAATGCAATCCCCATCAAAATTCCAACTCAATTCTTCATACAGTTAGAAAGAGCAATTTGCAAATTCATTTGGAATATCAAAAAAGCCAGGAGAGTGGAAAACGTTTCTCAACATTATAAGAATTTTTCGGGAACTCACCATCCCTGACCTCAATCTGTAGTACAGAGCAATAGTGGTAAAAGCTACATGGCATGGCTACAGGCAGATAGGTCAGTGGAACCAAATTGAACACCCAGAAATGAAGCCACACACCTATGGTCACTTGATCTTTGACAAAGGAGCTAAAACCATCAAGTGAAATAAAAGACAGCATTTTCAACAAATGGTGCTGGTTCAACTGGTGATCAGCATGTAGAAGAATGCAAATCAATCCATTGTTTTCTCCTTGTACAAAGCACAATTCCAAGTGGAACAAGGACCATCCCATAAAACCAGATACACTGAAATTAACAGAAGAAGAGGAAGTGAGGAAAAGTTTTGAATGCAGGGACACAGGGGAAAGTTTCTTGAACAGAAAACCAATGGCTTATGCTCAAGAACTGACAAATGGGACCTTATAAAATTTCAAAACTTCTGTAAGGCAAAAGACACTGTCAATAAGACAAAATGGTAACCATCAGATAGGGAAAAGATCTTTACTTGCCCTAGCTCTGATAGAGGGCTAATATCCAATATATAAAAATCACTCAACAAGTTAGACTCCAGAGAACTAAATAACTCTATTAAAAATGGGGTACAGAACTAAGCAAAGAATTCTCAGCTGAGGAATAACAAATGGCTAAGAATAACCTAAAGAAACATTTAACATCCTTAGTCATCAGGAAAATGCAAATCAAAATGACTCTGAGATTCCATCTCACACAAGTCAGAATGGCTAAGATAAAAATCTCAGGGGACTACAGATGCTGGCAAGGATGTGGAGAAAGAGGAACACTCCTCCATTGCTGATGGGATTGCAAGCTGGTAGAACCACTCTGGAAATCAGTCTGATGATTCCTCAGGAAACTGGACATAGTACTACCTAAGGACCAAGCTATACCACTCCTGGGCATATACTCAAAAGATGCCCCAATATATGACAAGGACATATGCTCCACTAAGTTCATAGCAGCCTTATTTATAATAACCAGAAGCTGGAGAGAACCCAGATGTCCTTAAGCAGAGGAATGGATACAGAAAATGTGGTACATTTACACAAAGGAGCATTAATCAGCTATTAAAAACAATGAATTATTCAAATTCTTAAAGAAATGAATGGAACTAGAAAATATCCTGAGTGAGATAACTCAGCGGCAAAAGAACATGGATGATATGCACTCAGTGATAAGTGGATATTAGCATAAAAGCTCAGAATACCCAAGATACAATTCACAGACCATATGAAGCTCAAGAAGAAGGGAGAACAAAGTGTGGATGCTTCAGTACTTCTTAGAAGGGGAAACGAATTCCTCACAAAAGCAAATATGGAGAGAAAGTGTGAAGCAGAGACTAGAGGAAAGTCCATCCAGAGACTGCCCCACCTGGGGCTCCATCCCATATACAGACACTAAATCTAGACTCTATTTCGAATGCAATGAAATGATTGCACACAGGAACCTGATACAGCTGTCTCCTTAGAGGCTCTACCAGTGCCTGGCAAATACAGAGGCAGATGCTTGCAGCTAACCATTGGTGTGAATGGGCAGTCCCTAATGGAGGAGGTAGAGAAAAGACTGAAGGAGTTGAAGGGGTTTGCAATCCATAAGAAGAACAACAATATCAACCAACCAGACCCCTCAGAGCTCTCAGGAACTAAATTACCCACCAAAGAGTACACATGGAGCGTCACATGGCTCCCACCTCATATGTAGTAGAAGATGACCTTGTCAGACATCAATGGGAAAAGAAGGCCTTGGTTCCAGGAAAGCTCCAGGCCCCAATGTAGGGGAATGTGAGGATGAGGAGGCAGCACTGGGTAGGCAGTTGGGTGAGAACTCTTATAGAAGCAGGGGGAGGGAGGATGGGGTAGCGGGTTTTCTGATGGGAAACTGGGAAAGGGGATAACATTTAGAATGTAAATAAAGAAAATATTAAATTAAAAAATTGGAAAAATACCTAAATAAATAAATAAATAAACAATAAAAGAAATGGGGAAAACAAAGCAAAACACACCAACCAAACAACTAAAAGAACTTTAAGAAAGTTCCCATTTGTATTTTTTTTTTATAAGACAAGGTATTCTGTACTGTTTTAGGCTCAAATTCAAGAACTCATACTAGTCTTGAAAATCCAATTCTTCTACATATGTGTCCCTAGAGATTGAGATTTTGTCATGGAACTTCCCACATCTTAGTTTTACTTCCTAATATGAACAAACAATCCCACGAAGAAACCACATAACAGGAAAATCATCAACAGCCACAACTACATACAGGTTCTTTTGGAAACTGATCGGTGCTTCTGGTATATGCCTGTAGTCCCTGCAAGAAGGAGGCTGAGGGGAGGCCTACAAGTTCATCGAAGGCATTTTCAGCTACATAATTAACTGCTGACCAATGTGAGTGAGGAGAGACCATCTTAAAATTTAAATCAAAGGCTCTCTGGGGTCTGAAAATTTTCTTTTCCTATGGTGACCATTAGGGTAGAAGGCTTTGTCATTTCTAGAATCTTCTGGAAACAACACCCTCACTTGTTCTTTCAGTCAAGTGCATTGGTATAAGAAAATAAAAACCAAAGCTCCCCCCATAAAAAGCTATCTTCTATACTCTTCATTTCTGTTATTTTCCTTTGTATCATAACTCTGCATTATTAATTCTCTTCTACAATTTTGAATCATTTTCAAGAATTTTGTAAGAGTCTTTAAAATGACCATTGTCAACCTGTGGGCCATAACTCAAATTGTGAACTTTAATCTTCAAGAGTATTATTAATGTATGAAATTTATAATGTAATTATAGTCATGAAATAGCAACAGAAAGTGTATAGGTGAGGATCATCATAACAAGAGGAACTGTATTGAAGAGTCACAACATTAGGAAGATTGAGAACCACTGCTCTGGAATGACAAGAACTTTTTGGTGTGTGTTTCGTGTCAAGGCTGAACACTCTGCATCTGTAGGAGAGGTTAATAGTCATCTCCAAGCTGTTGTTAGTTTTTGGTAATTTTTTGCTAGTTGTGTGTATGTGTATGGGGGTGAACAGGGACCTCAGTGAAATTTGCTCCTTTCCTCATGTTCAAAAGTACATTGATATAGTTTTCTGGTCTTGTTTATGCTACCATTTTCTAGGGGAGAATGTTTTACAGCAGATGAATTTATACTCTTTCCACCACATCCTCAATGATGCTTCCTGAGCTATAGATGTAATGGCTGTGTTGTGCCTGTATTTGGATGATAGTAGCTGTGTGTTTAATGCCTGAAAACAGTGGTTTTTAATCTTCCTAATGCTGCAACCCTTGCAACATCCCCTAGCTGGGTTGTCTTCTCTGGCCTCAGTCGATTAGGATGCACCTAGCTTTGAAGAGTCTTGATGTTCTAGGTTGGAGGGAAAGTATGGAAATATCCTCCATACTTTCAGAGCTGAAATGAGAGAGGGTGGGGGAGGGGTTGTGTGAGAGGAGGATCAAGAGGAGGCCATAAATGGGATGTAAATGAGCAAATAAATATTTATGTTAATTAATTAACGGAAAAAAAAACAACAAAACCACCTCTCCATCTCTCGAAAGAAAACCTTTGAAAATATTTGTATTCACTTAAAAGAAATACATGCTAATAAGTGCCAGGTAAAATCTAGGACCACATAGATAGCATTTATCCTTGTTTTATGACAGGGTCTAATAATCAAACTCCATGACATTACAAAGTCTAATCATATTTCTCCTAAATACATCTGGTAAGAGAGCTTTCTTGTTAGGGGACCCACTTGTTAAGATATCATATGTGCAGCTCTATTACTCTTTAGAAGACAATATCTCTCATCATAAACCCTAGTCCTACAGATCTCACCGTCTTGCAGGCCCTTTACATGGTGTTCCCTTAGCCATAGTTGGAAGGGTCATGTTGTATACACATTACATGGGGTTGGACACTCCACAGTTAATTTCTTTACATGTTGACAAATTGAGGCTTTTTGCAATTGCACAAATCTTAAAAAAAATCTGTATTGTGAGTCAAAGAAACTGTGTTTATTTATGGATATGAGGAAAGGCACCAAGAATTGGTCTGATTTAGAGAAATAGCATTAGTTGTTTTTCCCTTGGGCTCCAAGAACTCAACAACTACAGGTACTCGGTTAGGTGCTGGGTTAGGCATGGCTGTGTAAGTGGAGATGTGACACAGTTCCTGCCCCTGGAACATTACCAGGCCATTGATCCCCACATGTGCTTATGACTGCTGTTGGCCTGAAACTGATCTGTTGTCTCTTCTGTTTCACTTTCAATCTATCTTTCTGGCGAGTATACATCCCCATTTACTTAGAGCTAATTACTCTATAATAAATGAAATAGAAGTGTGTCTCAGTAATGAGGAATTGAGGTGGTTGTGAGGCTGTGGATGAAGACAAAAGACTTTTAGGTCTCCTTTAGTTCCACGGGAGTGGATCTAGATAACATAACCACAGATGCCATAAAATCGTACATGGTCCTTTGTAGAAATCGTTCACTGCTAGACTTTGGCTTGAATTTACAATTATGAGGAGATACATGAACCTTCCTGATCCAATGACCACTGGATTAATTAACTCAGATAAACTTTGTGGCATTAAGGATAGAGGTTCAAATGATCTCAAGAAGATAAGGTATGTATAAGAAAAGGAGAAATCTATAAAAAATAATCAGATGGACTAAGGACTTTGAACATTCCTTTAAGTGAATCTTGGCCATTCAAGATTCCTCTGTTGTGAATTCTTTGTTTAACTCTATATCCTATTTTTTGATTGGGTTTTTTGGAGGTTAGTTTCTTGAATTCTGTTTAGGAAATTTCATATATTCTATGAGAGGGCCTGGCAAACTTCTTGGGCCTGGCCCTGGCCAGCAGAGGTCTCAGTGGCAGGATGCCACCTCAGCCCTCTAGTGTGGCAGGAGGAGGCAGTGTAGACTTCAGGTGGCCTGTGCCCTCCTTCCCCGCTCCCACCGGAGTCTGGGTCTGTGGAGCTGGTTTGACATGGCCCTGAGTGAAGAAGGTTACAATTTGTATAATGCTGTGTATGCTGTGGCCCATATCTACCATGATCTCATTCTTCAACAAGTAGAGTCTCAGAAAATGCCAAGACTTAAAGGAGTGTTCAATGACTGTTATCAGGTGAAGTTTCTTACTTAATGTCCACTGAGAAACTCACATTCATTTGTTAGTAGTTATTCTCTCAGAATAAAGCTTTCTACACTACAAAACTCTCTAAAGAACTTTTTACATGTATACATATATGTACACACATACACAACACACACACATACATACACACATACACATATGGACAACATTTAATGAATTTTTTGTATGAATATCGATGAGTTTTATAAAAACGTGTCAAATTTTTTTATTTCTTTTTAAATTTTTGTTTAATTTTTTAAATTATTTTATTTTCAATCCAGCCATTGCCCCCCCAATCCTTGAACCCCCTACTTCCTCATCCCATTCCTCCTTCCTCCTCTTTCTTAAAGAAGCTCCTCCCTCACCAGACCTCCCTCTTCCCTTTGGCCTTAAGTCTCTTCAGGTTAAGCAGATCTTCTCCATCTGAGGCCACATTAGGCAATCTTCTGGGATACATATCAGGAGCCTTAGCCCAGTTGGATGCTGCCTGATTGGTGGCTTAGTGTCTGGGAGTGCCCAGGGATCTGGGTTAGTTGAGATGGCTGTTCTTCTTATGGGGCCATCCTCCTCTTCAGCTTCTTCCATCCTTCCCCTAATTCAACAGTAGGGGTCCCTGACCTTGGTCCAGTGATTGAGTGTAAGTATCTGTGTCTGTCTCAGTAAGCTGCTGGTAGGTCCTCTTAGAGGACAGCCATGCTAGGCTCCTGTCTGAAACACATCATAGAATTATTAATAGTGTCAGGCTTTGGAGCCTCACTTTGAGATAGATCCCAAGTTGGGCCAGTCACTGGACCACCTTTCCTTCATTTGTACTTGCAGTTCTTTTAGACAGGAATACTTCTGGGTCAGAATTTTGACTGTGGGTTGGCAAAGCCATTCTTTCACTTGAGACCCTGTCTTTCTACTGGACGTATACACTTTGAGTTCACTCTGCCCATTGTTGTGCATTTCATCTGAGGTCCCTCCCACTGAGTCCTGAGAGTCATTCACCTCCCAGGTCTTTGTTACTTTCTAGAGGTTTCCCCACCACCACCACTGACCACTCCCTGAGGATGCATATTTCAATTCATTCTGCTGGCCCTGTTCTCTACTCCAATGCCAGATCCTGTTTACCTCTTCCTCTCCCTCTTTCCTCTCCCACCCATGTTCCTCCCATGTCCCTCCCTGCCTCTGCTTGCTTTGAATCTGTAGGTTGCTTTTGGTAGTATGGTCAATTTTACTATGTTAATCCTACTAATCCATGGGCATGGGAGATCCTTTCATCCCTGAGTTCTTCTCTGATTTCTTTCTTGAGAGACTTGAAGTTCTTGTCATACATTTCTTTCATTTGTTTGGTTAGAGTTGCACTAAGATGTCTTATATTATTTGTGACTATTGTCACAATATTTTCCTGTTTTCTTTCTCAGGCTATATATCATTTGTATAAAGGAAGGCTACTGATGTCTTTGAGTTAATTGTATATCCAGCCACTTTGCTGATATAGAAGTACTCTTTTAGAATTTTTTAGGGTCACTTATGTATATTATCACTTCATCTGCAAATAGTGAAACCTTGACTTCTTCTTTTCCAATTTGTATCCACTTGATCTCCTTTTGTTACCTTATGTTCTAGCAAGAACATTAAGTACTATATAGAATAGATATGAAAAGTGTGTCCAGCTTTGTCTTGTCCCTGATTTTAGTAGGATTTTATTCAAGTTTCTGTTCATTTAATTTGATATTGGCTGTTGGTTTGGTGTATATTGCTTTTATTATGTTTAGGTATGGGCCTTGAATTCCTGATCTCTTCAATACTTTTAACATGAAGGGGTGTTGTGTTTTGTCAAATGCTTTTAGAGCATCTAACTTGGTGATCATGTTATTTTTTTCTTTCAGTTTGTTTACACAGCATATGATGTTAATAGATTTTCATATATTGAACCTTCCCTGCATCCTTGGGATGAAGCGTAGCTGATCTTGGCTGTTGAGGGCCGTCGGCCACAGTCGACCAGGTTCACCTGAAAGAGAGGCTGGGAAGGGACAGGAGGGCGGGAAGAGATGAAGCCAGGACAAAGGTTTCTGATCGAGGCTCAATGCTTTAATGTTCAGCTTTCAATTTAAAGGGGATAACCCACCCCCACCCCCAGAGTTCCTTCTTGCTTCAGCTGGCTGGGGGTGAGCGCTAGGGGTGAGTGGAAACCATCCAGCTGGAGGTGAGAGGAATCCATAGGTAATTGCGGGTGGAGATGTCTCAAAGCAAGCTCAGCAGGCAGTCTGTTCTTCTCAGCTCGTGTACCAGGCTACAGGCAGCCAGAAAGGTGCCAAGGCCAAAGCAAGCACTGCCTCTGCCGAGGGCAGGAAATGCCCAGGCCATACCTCCAGAGTCCTATTGTTTGGTCTATTGTGGTAAACAAGGTCTCATCTCTTAGGCCTGCTCAAGGCTGGGGGAAGGGCATACTTGGCAAATGACATTTTTGATGTGTTCTTGAATTTGGTTTGCTAGGAAATTATTGAATATTTTTGCATCAATATTCACTCATGGAATTTGTCTAATATTCTTTCTTGGTTGGGTCTGTGTGTAGTTTAGGTATTAGAATAACTGTGGCTTCACAGAATGAGTTACATAGCTTTCCTTCTGTTTATCTTTTATGGAATAGTTTGAGGAATGATTGTAATAGCTCTCCTTTGATGGTCTGGTAGAATTCTGCCACAAAGCCATCTGGTATGGTGTTGTTTTGATTGGGAGGTTTTACTGACAGTTTCTATTTCCTTAAGCATAATGTAACTAATTAAGTAGTTTACCTATTCTTGATTTAACTTTGGTATGTGGTATCTGACTAGATATTCATTCATTTCATCTAGATTTTCCAGTTCTGTTGAATAAAAGTTTTTGTAGTAAGAGCTGATGATTTTTTTTAATTTCCTCAGTTTCTGTTCTTATGTCTTCCTTATTTTATTTCTGATTTTGTCAACTTGTATACTGTCTCTGTGTCCTTTAGTTAGTTTGGCTAAGGGTGTATTTATCTTCCTGATTTTCTCAAATGAACCAGCTTTGGTTTTGTTGATTTTTTTTTTTTACTTCTCTCTGTTTCTAATTGGTTGATTTCTACCGAGTTTGATTACTTCCTGCTGTCTATTCCTCTTGGGTGTGTTTGTTTGTTTCCCTAGGGTTTTTAGGTGTGCTGTTAAGTTGCTAGCGTAGTTTCTTTCCAATTTCTTTATGAGAGCATTCAGTGCTATAAATTTCCTATTAGCGTTGCTTTCATTGTTTCCCATACTTTTGGGTATGTTGTGTCTTCATTATTATTGACTTCTAGAAAGTCTTTAATCTCTTTATTTCTTCCCTGAACAAGTTATCATTAAGTAGAGTAGATAGTTGTTCTGTTTACATGAGTATGTGAGCTTTCTGTTATTCTTTTTTTGAAGTCTAGCCTTAGTTTGTGGTGATCTGATAGGATGTATGGGATTATTTCTATTTTTTTTATATCTGTTGAGAATTGTTTTGTATTGGCTTATAACATCAATTTTGGAGAATGTTCCATGAGGTACTGAGGAGAAGGTATATTCTTTTGTTTTAATGTGAAATATTCTGCATATATCTTGCTAAGTCTATTTAATTCAAAATTTATATTAGTTTCACTGTGTCTCTGTCTAATTTCTTTTTCAATGACCTGTCCATTGGTGACAGTGGGGTCTTGAAGTCTCCCCCTATTATTGTGTAAGGATTAAGGTGTATTTTGTGCTTTAACAATGTTTCTTTTATAAATGGGGTGCCCTTGCATTTGGGGCTTAGGTATTCAGGATTGAAACTTGATCTTGGTGGAGTTTTCCTTTGATGAATATAAAGTGTCCTTCCCATCTCATTAAATGACTTTTTGTTGGAAGTTTATTTTATTGGATATTAACATGGCAACTCCTGCTTTTTGGGGGCAGACCATTTGCTTGGAAAACTTTTTACCAGCCTTTTACTCTGAGATAGTGTCTGTCTTTGTCTTTGAGGTGTGTTTCTTGCATGCAGCAAATTGCTGGATGTTGCTTGCACTTCCAGTCTTTCAGTATATGTCCTTTTTATTGGGTCATTGAGTATATTGATATTGACAGATAGTAAAGACAAATGATTGTAAGTTCCTGTTATGTTTGTTATTGGAGGTGGTAGTGTGTGTGTGTGTGTGTGTGTGTGTGTGTGTCTATGTGTGTCTGTGTTTGTGTGTGATTCTTTCCTTTTGAGTTTGTTGCAAGATGTTTAGCCTGTTAATCTCTCTCTTTTTATTGGGGAATTGAGTCCCTTGATGTTAAGAAATATTAAGGACCAGTGACTGTTGCTTTCTTTATTTTTGTTGTTAGAGGTGGAATTATGATTGTATGGCTATCTTCTTTTCGGTTTGTTAAAAAGATATGTCTTTCTTGCTTTTTCTGGGGTGTAGTTTCCTCCTTGTGTTGGAGTTTTTCCTCTATTATCCTTTGTAGGGCTAGATTTGTGGAAAGATATTATTTAAATTTGTTTTTGTCATGGACTATCTTGTTTTCTCTATCTATGGTAATTGAGAGTTTTGCTAGGTATAATAGCCTGGGCTGGCATTTGTATTCTCTTAGGGTCTGTATGATATATGTCCATGATCTTCTGACTTTTATAATCTCTTTTGAGAAGTCTGATGTAATTCTGATAGGTTTGCCTTTATATGTTACTTGACCTTTTCCCCTTACAGCTTCTAATAATCTTTCTTTGTTCTGTGCATTTGATATTTTGATTATTATGTGACAGGAGGATTTTCTTATCTGGTCCAATCCAATTGGTATTCTGTATGCTTCTTGTATATTTATGACCACCTGTTTAGGTTGGGGAAGTTTTCTTGAGTTTTTTGAAGATGTTTTAGAATCGTCTGGGCTGGGAATCTTTGCTTTCTTCTAGTCCTATTATTCATAGAGTTGGTCTTTTCATTGGGTCTTGAATTTCCTTGATGTTTGCTGTTTTCTTTTTTAAATCTTTTATGTATTTATTTATTTATTTATTTATTTACTTTTTACACCAGATTTTATTCCCCTCCTGCTCCATCCTTGGACTGTTCTATATTTCCTTTGACTATTGTATCAATATCTTCTATAGTATCTTCTATGCCTGAGATTTGCTTTTCTATCTCTTGTATTCTGTTGGTGATACTTACATCTGTAGCTCCTGACCTCTTTTATATTTTTTCATATCCAAGATTGCCTCACTTTGTAATTTCCTTATGGTTTCTTCTTTTATTTTTATACCTTGGACTACTTTGTTTTATTCTTTTACCTGTTTGAATGTGTTTTCTTGTATTTCTTTAAGGGATTTATTTGTTTCCTGTTTAAGGGCTTCTATCTGTTTATGTGTGTTTTCTTTTATTTCTTTAAGTGAATTATTTATATTCATCTTTCAGGTTTCTATTATCCTCATGAGAGAGGATTTTAAATCTGTATCATGCTTTTCAGGCATGTTGAGTTATCTAGGGCTTGCTGTGGTGTGAGTCTCGGGTTCTGATGGTGCTAATGTCTATTGACATCTATTGCTTTTGATTTTGTGCTTGCCTCCTGCCATCTGTTTCTCTCTGATATAAACTGGCCTGGGTGTCTCTGTCTGCAGCCTACCATTTTTTGTTCCTGGGTTGTAGCAGATCTTCTCTGAGACCTGTGGCCCTGGCTGCAGCAGACCTCCTGGAAGGCCTGCAGACTATGCAGTGTTGAGAGGGGCAGAGATGCCAATCTGCCTAGGTGAAGGTGCCAAGTAGAAGGGAGATGGCTTTCGAATGGAGGCAGGGTATCTAGGAATTCTGGGCACCTTGTACATCTCAGCTGCTTCAGTCATTGGGCTGGTGTCTTTCCTGTAGCCGTGTTTGCAGCAGATCTCCTGGGAGACTGGCAGACTGTGGGGTGTTCAGAGGGGTACACGTGCTGATATGCCTTGGCAGAGGTGCAGCCCAGAAGTGTATGTCTCAATATTTTACCAATGAGTTCAGTACTCAAAAATAAGAACTAAGAGTTTTATCAAAAAAGTCTTAAGTGATGACTAAACTAGAATATTTTCCTCAAGAACAACTTCCTTAAGAATTGATACATGTGCTGTGATTGTCATTCATTTAAAGTAACAATTATTTATAAAAACATAAATGGTGAAGACTGCACATTTTATTATTTGTTTGTTTCATATCTGTATACTGTTTGTACATGAATGACCCAATACCACTCTTTGCATATGCAACTTCCAGCTATTCAGACTTTCCATTCATTTTCACATACATAACTTCATATTCAAAAATTATTCTTGACAAACTTGCATGCACACAAACATAAGAACTCACATATACACACACCTCATGCTATTTTTTATTTGGTAAAAATTTTTCTGCCACATTTCATTATGAAATATTAATATGAAGTATATGGGGACTTCCAGTCTGGGCCCGAGCATAAAGCAGGTCATAGGCGGCAGCTCCGTACCCAACACCAGAAAACCGAGAGAAAGAGGGACTCCCAGAAGCTTTCACTCAGGCAGCATCCTAGGTAAGGAAAAAGCAGCACTTGCCCCAAACAGGGAGCAACTGGGACCCACTGGGACCCAGGAATTCGCTCCTGGCCCAGAGCAGGGACTCCATCTGGTCTGGGCCCGAGCACTCGCAGATCCCGGGAGGCAGCTCAGCACCCAATCTCACAGAATCCAGAGGAAGCAGGGCTCTCAGGACCTCTCTGCCAAGCAGTATCTTAGGCTAGGAGGTGGCAATACTTGCCCCCAAACAGGGAGTAACCGGGACCCACTGGGATACAGAAATTCACTCCTGGCCCGGAGCGCGGGTTCCTTCCGGTCTGGGCCCAAGCATGAGGCAGATCCCGGGAGTTAGTTCTGCACTCAATCTCACAGAACCCAGAGAAAGTGGGGGCTCTCAGTAGCTCCAACTCAAGCGGTATCTTAGGCTAGGAGGTGGCAATACTTGCCCCCAAACAGGGAGCACCCGGGACCCACTGAGACCCAGGAATTCACTCCTGGCCCGGGGCCTGGGCCCCCTCCAGTTTCCACCTGAGCACAGAGCAGATCTTGGGCCTTAGCTCTAACCCTAGCAGCAAAACCCATCCTAAACAGCTCTGACACAATCTAGATAATAGGAAAGACAGGTCCCAGTCAGAGACAGCACAGATAGCACAAAAGTGATCCAGATGGCAAAAGGCAAGCGCAAGAACACAAGCACCAGCAACCCAAGGTACTTGCCATCATCAGAACCTAGTTCTCCCACATTAGAAAGTCCTGAACTCCCTATATCACCAGGAAAACAAGAACCAGATCTAAAATCACTTCTAATGATGATGCTAGAGGACTATAAGAAGGAAATAAATAACACTTTCATAAAACTTGAGGATAACACAGGTAAACAGGATGAAGTCCTTAAAGAAACACAAAAATCCTTTAAAGAATTACAAGAAAACACAAACAAACAGATGAAGGAATTGAACAAAACCATCCAGTACATAAAAATGGAAGTAGAAACAATAAAGAAATCACAAAGGGAGATTACCCTGGAGATAGAAAATCTAAGAAAGAAATCAGGAGTCATAGACACAAGCATCAACAACAGAATACAACAGATAGAAAAAAGAATCTCAGGTGCAGAAGATACCTTAGAAAATATTGACACAACTGTCAAAGAAAATGCAAAATGCAAAAAGTTCTTAACACAAAATATCCAGGAAAATCCAGGACGCAATGAGAAGACCAAACCTAAGGATAATAGGTATAGATGAGAGTGAAGATTCCCAACTTAAAGGGCCAGTAAATATCTTCAACAAAATTATTGAGGAAAATTTCCCTAACCTAAGGAATGAGATGCCCATAATCACACAAGAAGCCTACAGAACACCAAACAGACTAGATCAAAAAAGAAATACCTCCAGTCACATAATAATCAAGACACAAAATGCACAAAACAAAGAAAGAATTTTAAAAGCAGTAAAGGAAAAAGGCCAAGTAACATATAAAGGCAAACCTATCAGAATTACACCTGAATTCTCACCAGATACTATAAAAGCCAGAAGATCCTGGACAAATATCGTACAGACCCTAAGAGAACATAAATGCCAGCCCAAGCTACTTTACCCAGCAAAACTCTCAATTACCATAGATGGAGAAACTAAGATATTCCATGACAAAACTGAATTTACACAGTCTCTTCCCACAAATCCAGCTCTACAAAGGATAATAGCAGGAAAGCTCCAATACAAGGAGGGCAATCATACCCTAGAAAGAGCAAGAAAATAAGGATTAAATAAGGTTTCCATCAAACCCAAAAGAAGATAACCACACAAACGATGACTCCACTATTAGCAAAAATGACAGGAAGCAACAACACCCTCTCCTTAGTATCTCTTAACATCAATGGACTCAATTCTCCAATAAAAAGGCATAGGCTAACAGACTGGATATGTAAACAGGACCCAGCTTTTTGCTGCTTACAGGAAACCCACCTCAGTGACAAAGACAGACAGTACCTTAGAGTAAAAGGTTGGAAAACAATTTTTCAAGCAAATGGCCATAAGAAACAAGCGGGAGTAGCCATTCTAATATCGAATAAAATCGACTTTCAACCTAAAGCTATCAAAAAGGAGAAGGAAGGGCATTTCATACTTGTCAAAGGAAAAGTCAACCAACATGAACTCTCAATTCTGAATCTCTATGCGCCAAATACAAGAGCATCGACTTTTATAAAAGAAACCTTACTAAGGCTCAAAACACACATTGCACCTCACACAATAATAGTGGGAGACTTCAACACCCCACTCTCAGCAATGGACAGATCATGGAAACAGAAACTAAGCAGAGATACAGTGAAACTAACAGAAGTTATGAACCAAATGGACCTAACAGATATCTATAGAACATTTCACCCTAAAGCAAAAGAATATACCTTTTTCTCATCACTTCATGGTACCTTCTCCAAAATAGACCATATAATTGGGCACAAGACAGGCCTCAACAGACATAAAAAATTGAAATAATTCCCTGCATCCTATCAGATCACCATGGTCTAAGGCTGGTCTTCAAAAATGACAAAGACAATGGAAAGCCCACAGTCACATGGAAACTGAACAACACCCTACTCCTTGATAATCAGGTAAGGGAAGAAATAAAGAAAGAAATTAAAAACTTTTTATAATTTAATGAAAATGATGACACATCATACCAAAATCTATGGGATACAATGAAAGCAGTGCTAAGAGGAAAATTCATAGCTCTAAGTGCCTACAAAAAGAAACTGGAGGGAGCATACACTAGCAGCTTGACAATGCACCTGAAAGACCTAGAACAAAAAGAAGCTAATACACCCAAGAGGAGTAGACGGCAGGAAATAATCAAACTCAGGGCTGAAATCAACCAAATAGAAACAAAAAGAACTATCCAAAGAATCAATAAAACCAGGAGCTGGTTCTTTGAGAAAATCAACAAGATAGATAAATCCTTAGCTAGACTAATCAGAGGGCAGAGAGACAGTATCCAAATTAATAAAATCAGAACTGAAAAGGGTGACATAACAGAAACTGAGGAAATTCAAAAAATCATCAGATCCTACTACAAAAGCCTATACTCAACAAAATTGGAAAATTTGGATGAAATGGACGATTTTCTAGACAAATACCAGTTACCAATGTTAAATCAGGACCAGATAAACCATCTAAATAGTCCCATAACCCCAAAAGAAATAGAAGCAGTCATTAAAAGTCTCCCTACAAAGAAAAGTCCAGACGGTTTTAGTGCAGAATTCTCTCAGACCTTCAAGGAAGACCTAATTCCAATTCTTTTCAAACTATTCCACAAAATAGAAACAGAAGGTACACTACCCAATTCATTCTACGAAGCCACAATTACGCTCATACCTAAACCACACAAAGACCCAACAAAGAAAGAGAACTTCAGACCTATCTTTCTTATGAACATTGATGCAAAATTACTCAATAAAATTCTAGCGAACCGAATCCAAGAACACATCAAAACAATTATCCATCACGATCAAGTAGGCTTTATCCCAGGAATGCAGGGTTGGTTCAATATTCGGAAATCCATCAATGTAATCCATTATATAAACAAACTCAAAGAAAAAAACCACATGATCATCTTACTAGATGCTGAGAAAGCATTTGACAAAATTCAACATCCCTTTATGATAAAAGTCTTGGAAAGGTCAGGAATTCAAGGTCCGTACCTAAACATAGTAAAAGCAATATACAGCAAACCAGTAGCCAGCATCATACTAAATGGAGAGAAACTTGAAGCAATCCCACTAAAATCAGGGACTAGGCAAGGCTGCCCACTCTCCCCCTGCTTATTTAATATAATATTGGAAGTCCTAGCCAGAGCAATTAGGCAACACAAGGAGGTGAAAGGGATACAAATTGGAAAGGAAGAAGTCAAAGTCTCACTATTTGCAGATGATATGATAGTATACTTAAGTGACCCCCAAACTTCCACCAGAGAACTCCTAAACCTGATAAACAACTTTAGCAAAGTGGCTGGATATAAAATTAACTCAAGCAAATCAGTATCCTTCCACTACTCAAAAGATAAACTGACTGAGAAAGAAATTATGGAAATGACACCCTTCACAATAGTCACAGATAATATAAAATACCTTGGTGTGAACCTAGTGGAGCACGTAAAAGACCTGTATGACAAGAACTTCATGCCCCTGAAGAAAGAAATCGAAGCAGGTCTCAGAAGATGGAAAGATCTCCCATGCTCATGGATTGGAAGGATTAATATAGTAAAAATGGCTATTTTGCCAAAAGCCATCTACAGATTTAATGCAATCCCCATCAAAATTCCCACTCAATTCTTCACAGAGATAGAAAGAGCAATCTTAAAATTTATTTGGAATAACAAAAAACCCAGGATTGCGAAAACTACTCTCAGCATTAAAAGAACTTCTGGAGGAATAACCATCCCCGACTTCAAGCTGTACTACAAAGCAATAGTGATAAAAACTGCATGGTATTGGAACAGAGACAGGCAGGAGGATCAATGGAATAGAATAGAAGACCCAGAAATGAACCCCCATACCTATGGTCACTTGATCTTTGACAAAGGAGCTAAAACCATCAAGTGGAAAAAAGACAGCATTTTCAACAAATGGTGCTGGTCCAACTGGAGGTCAGCATGTAGAAAAATACAAATTGATCCATACTTATCTCCTTGTGCAAAGCTCAACTCCAAGTGGATCAAGGCCCTCCACCTAAAACCAGCCACACTGGAACTAATAGAAGAGAAACTGGGGAAAAGCCTGAAACACATAGGCACAGGAGAAAAGTTCCTGAACAGAACACCAATGGCCTGTGCTCTAAGACCAAGAATTGACAAATGGGACCTCATAAAACTGCAAAGCTTCTGTAAAGCAAAGGACACAGTCAATAGGAAAAAGCGGTAACCAACAGATTGGGAAAAGGTCTTCACCAACCCTACATCTGATAAAGGGCTAATATCTAAGGTATACAAAGAACTGAAGAAATTAGACTCTAGACAATCAAAGAACCCTATTAAAAAATGGAGCACAGAGCTGAACAAAGAATTCTCAACTGAGGAAGCTCGAATGGTTGAGAAGCACCTAAAGAAGTGTTCAGCATCCCTAGTCATCAGGGAAATGCAAATGAAAACAACACTGAGATTCCACCTCACACCAGTCAGAATGGCTAAGATCAAAAACACAGATGACAGCACATGTTGGCGAGGATGTGGAGAAAGAGGAACACTCCTCCACTGTTGGTGGGATTGTAAACTGGTACAACCACTATGGAAGGCAGTCTGGCGGTATCTCAGAAAATTGAACATAGTGTTACCCGAGAACCCAGCTATACCACTCCTGGGCATATACCCAAAAGACGTTTCAACATACAACAGGGACACATGCTCCACCATGTTCATAGCAGCCTTATTTATAATAGCCAGAAGTTGGAAAGAACCCAGATGCCCTTCAACAGAAGAATGGATGCAGAAAATGTGGTACATTTATACAATGGAGTACTACAAATTCCTAGGCAAATGGATGGAGCTGGAAAATATCATCTTGAGTGAAGTGACCCAATCTCAAAAGAACATACATGGTATGCACTCACTGATAAGTGGATATTAGCCCAAAAGCTCACAATTTCTAAGAAACTACGTATAGACCACATAAAACTCACATAGAAGAAGGAAGACCAAAGTGTGGATGCTTTGGTCCTTTCTAGAAGGAGTATCAAAAGTTTCAACCAGAGCTCCCAAAGTCTAAACTGCCAGCCAGAGAGCACAAAGGGAGAGACTCATGCACCTGTATAGGGAATTGAGGGTGACCTTGTTAGACTTCAGTGAAAGTGGAGGGCCATGGTCCCCGAAAGTTTGGATCTCCTACTGTGTGGGAATTCGAGAGCAGGGAGATGGGACTGGGAGGATGTTTGGAGCACACCCTCACAAAAATTAGAAGGAGGGGGTATGGGATAAGGGGTTTTGGGGGAGAATGGGAGAGGAGATAACATTGAAAAGTAAATTCGTATAATATCCAATAAAAAACCCACACAGATAAAGGGTCTAAAAAAAAAGAGAGAGAGAAGGAGAGAGTTTACTTATTTTAAATTAATTTCAAAAGTTTCTAGGAGTTGCTAATTGGCTAAGATCCTATTTTAAGCTCTCCATAAAAAAATTTAAGTCTCTGTTCAATATTCTCAAGAGAGAGGTAAACCCTAATTTTCCTCAACAATTAATTGACAAAAGAGAGGTAATCTCACAAAAAGTAGAAGAAGCTATTACTAATCGATATATTATATAGTCTGATTAGTTGTCCGCGGTGCTATAACAGTCCTTTGACAAAAGATTATTAATATAGATTTATATATCCTTAAATCGGGTCTTCATGACTCTCTGAGTGTGGAAGGAGTGACTGTTGGCACTTCTGCCCTGATTTTACAAGAACTCTGAAAAATTGGCTTTAAAAACAAAAGAGGGAGAACGGCACCCCCTCAGAAGGAGTCCCCCTGAAATACTCTCCATCATGCCTTGTTCACTTTTATCTCTCTAAAGCTGAAAGCTCATGGCAAATCTGCTGCTGACTGCCTCTGGCACCACCAAGACCAACAAAACTTTGCCACAGATATGGGGAAGGACCCTCTTACCCTTAAAGGGAATGGCCCAGACCCAGTTCCCTTATGGGGCCGAGGACTGATATGCCTGTCCGATACCACAGAAGGCACAGCTAACTGGCTACCAAAAAGATTAATGAAAAAAATAGATACCCCCACAAAGCCAGGCCCAACCATAAATACGATGAATAACAATTTACATCCAGGGAAGTGAAATCTCCCTGAGAATCCCCTTCTTTTTCCTTTCCAGGTAAAAATGAATACCCGTGATGTCTGAGGTTAGAAGTTCTAATCCAGATACTGGCCTCCGAACTTATACTACTCAGACCTTTGAAGGGCCACTGACAAGAACATCAAACAGCTAGAGATTGACATCACTAATCTGAAGAAGTCCCTCGTTTCTCCATCTGAAGAGTCCTCCTAAAATCTCAAAGATCCTTATTGGACTTGATTTACTCTAGTACAATAGAAAAGACTGTATACAGCTCTTGACTGTGTACAATCCTCAAAGAAGAAGGTTGCCTTTACATAGACAAGACAAGGAGCGTTAAAGAGAGCATGAAATAGGTAGTGAAGCCTAAGAAAAATCAGAGAGAGAAAGAGACAGATGAATGCTGGTACAAGAATTGATTTGCAGACTCTCCAAGGTTATCAACCCTATTTACTTCCATCTTGGGACCATTATTTGGGTTCTTTTTGCTTATTTCTGCTGGTCCATGGGCCTCAAATAGGCGGACTAACTCTGTGATACAACAGATAAATAATTTGGTAGCAAAACCTACTCAGATACATTATCATAAGTTAGCTATTCGAGGACCACGAGACTCAAGATGAGGTGGTTACTTTATACAGGGTGTTTCCAAAACCCATCTCCATCCAACCTAAAAAGGGGGGACTTCTGTCCCAAGACCATGCAGAGAGGGGCCACCCAGAACCTCCTCTGACAGGTGATCTGAATTCTTGCTTAGGCTGCGAGACTAAGCACTGCAAGGGAATATTAATAAAAGATAAAAATATCTATCTGGATTCCCTGAGGGACAAGCCTGACTGCATAGGGGTTGATGTCAAAAGTATCCCTCTCCAGGAAAAAGACATTGGGACGGGTATGGCTCTCATGCCTCACTGGACAACGACAGGGGGACTGGAGCCAGTACAAGGTCCCCTTCAAATACTGGAGGTCAGGCCTCTATCCCTGCCTTTGCAAGTTTAGAATTGCCACAGCCCTTCTATACTTAGAGAAGGGAGGAGATGTCAGGGGCAGCCCTGCTTACACACTGTAGGCCTAAAATCAGCCATAGGCCTAAAATCAGCAGTGGGCCTGTCATACATGTATACTAACACCGAGTCTTGGGTCTCAGTGGAAGAACATTGAAACAGATGGCTATAAGCTAATGTCAACGGGGAGCTTTTGTGGAAATTTATAAGCCTGAGTGGTCATCGACCTTGTAAATAGGTAGCCTTGGCAGTTAATACCAGCTTAGATGGAGACAAGCGAGTCATAGGCAGAGTCATGGTGACTTGTCCCCTGAACTTTCACCCAGCCGATACCCAGTTCTGAAGATATCTGTATTCCCCCTGAACACCCACACTCCAGTGTCATTCCCTTCCCCACGTCCTGCCTTTTTGTGTTTATACCCCTGTGTGAATTAATTATGATTTGAGAAAAAAATTTTAAAAAATCAAAAAAAAAAAAAGTAAAAGAAGTATGTGAGTTTTTAATTACTAATGGGGTATATTATACTACATGGTATAACTTTATTACAGCTGTTTATTCTTGAAGCCATTAGAAAAATTAGGGAACATTTTCAATTTTGCATTGCCTTAATTGATATGCATATGTGATCATCTAATGAAGCATCTCATTTAGGTGGCTTCCTTGCTAAAGACCATGGTATTTACTAACCCTGTTGGAGAACTGGTGAACATGAATCATAGAGAAAATCAGTGTGCAGATTATGATATTTTCAACATTTGGAATTTTCCACAAGGCCTTGGATTAAAAGTGAAAATAAGAAGCTATTTTCCTTGTTTCCCCCAGAGCCAACAACTTCATGTATTTTAAGACATGGAGTGGGCCACAGGAGGAACTTTGGTGAGTATAACGCAATTTACATTCTTTTCAGTATAACTAAATTTTAAAATATTAGGCATGAAGTGATGGCTCTGTGTTTAAGACCAGTTACTGCTCTTGCAAAAGCCCCATCCTCATTAATCAGTATCAAAATTTGATAAATTACAACTTTCTATAAAACTAGATGATATGGATCAAAGGCCTCTGGATTCCATGTTAAGTTGCATCCACATGCCTATTCACCCCACAATACAGAAACACATTACACACACACACACACACACACACACACACTTTGGTAACTATATATAAACCATGAAATTTTGTGATTCCCTGTGAACATATTTCTAGCCTAATGAAGTAAAGCATACACAGATTAATAGAAACATTTCCCCACATTCAAGATTTTCTTTTAAACTTAGAATAACTTTATTAATTTTATGAGAGTCTTGTATAACATACCTTGTTCATATTCATCAAACAACTCCTTTGATCCTCCCTAACTTCTCTCATCACGCAACTCAGTATCCTTTTATTTTAATTTATAAATCATGTGAGAGAAACTGATTATACATGAATTTTTTAAACAGAATCAGTTTAGGAAGGAAATTTTCTAAATCTCTACAACCCAAATGTTATACATATAATATGACCTGATTTAGTTAATATTGAATAACTGTCAGGGCATTGCAGTTTTATACAAAATAATAAAGTGACCAAAATAGGTAAGAGATGCCTGTTAGCACAAAAATATGTATAGCCGTATCTGTTAATAACATATACATATATATGGATTTGTATATACCATATTTATAATTACCCACATATGTATATATGTATATATATTCTTATGTATATGTATGTGTATACTGCCTCAGGTTCCCACCTCCATGTGTAGTATAACATGTGCTGCTGGGTTCAGAAAAATTCATCAGAAACATACAGCAGACTGCTGCTTTGATTGTATCCTATGTCCAGAAAATGAGGTTTCCAATGAGACAGATATATATTTGCATGCAGAAAAAAATTGATGAATTAAAATATCTTCTCTTTTCAAACTGGAATTGTGAAATGGCCTAGATGGAAAGATGGAAAGTGAAGGTCTAAAATCTCTGTTTCAGAATGTAATCATTTGAATGGTATCAACATTTTAAACCCTGAAAATAACCTGCAATATATTCTACAAAGAACTCATTTCTCTCACAATATCATGGTTTCTGGTGTTACAGTTTGCAGAAAAGTTTATGGGGACAAACATCTGTATCCAATTTTAAAACAAAATTTTAAGAATAGTCTATGCATGTGTTCCATCTTCATTGAAATTTTTAAGTAACTTGACTACATGATTAATCCATAGCCTTTCCTTCGTATCTTCAAACTGGGTCTTGACAAAGACCAAATACTCAGGGACAATTATTCTTAAATAAAATACATTTTAAGATCTCAGATGGCTTAAAGGATGAAGCATTTTCTGTCAAAGAATTAGTACAAGAGTGAAGATTTCAAGAAATGTGATAGTTCTTATCAACAATCACAGCTGAGATAAAAGAAAAAAGAGTGCATGAGTGTGAATATCCATATTCTTCATGTCATCTAGCTTGAAATGTGCAGTTGGGAAAAAAGAGATCTTACCACAGTGAGGGGGACCTGCATAGGTCTATGAAGCACATAGCTTCAATAATGGAAATATTGGTTTATGCAAACAAAATTTACGTGATGAATTTTATGTTCTTGTGACTATGTGAAACTGCCAACAAAGGCCACAACTCTCAAAGCCAACAATGTACATAATGCATTTTATCAGCTGGTATTAAGAGATATGTCTGCACACTGTACAGAACTGTAAATAGTGAGTTTAAGTTTGAGGAACTAACTAATCTGTGATTATGCATTATATTATTCACAATGCACTGAAAAACAAACTATTTTTATTTTTCTTCCTCCATTTCCCATAACATTGTTTTGTTGCTTTACAAAGCATAGGTTAATATAGAGCAGCCTTAAAACAGTGATCCCTACTGCAATAAGGAATGGAATAGGTGTTCAACACTAAAATGCTTTTTGAAGTATATTCTGAATAATACAAACACACAATTAGTAAGAACATAATCATGATATCTGATGAGGATTTGTTGTTCACTAGCAGATATGGAGCAAGGTGTAAGGTGTCCAGATGATAAGTATGCCAACTTACAGCAAACTCACTACCTCCAAAGAGCTGTGCCATTTCTGGCTTATGAAGATCCATTGGGGATGGCTCTAGGTTGCATTGCCCTGAGCTTCTCTGCCCTCACGGTTCTAGTACTCTTCACTTTTGTGAAGTACAAGGATACTCCCATTGTGAAGGCCAATAACTGCATTCTCAGTTATATCCTCCTCATTTTTCTCATCTTGTGCTTTCTCTGCTCATTGCTCTTCATTGGACATCCCAATCAGGTTACCTGCCTCCTGCAGCAGACCACATTTGGAATATTTTTCACTGGGACTGTTTCTACAGTGTTGGCCAAAACTATAACTGTGGTCATGGCTTTCCAGCTCACTTCTCCAGGAAATAGGATGAGAGTGATGTTGGTAAAAGGGGCACCTAACTTGGTAATTCCCATTTGTACTCTAATCCAACTTGTTTTCTGTGGAACCAGGTTGGTAACATCTCCTCCCTTTATTGAAAGAAATACACAATCTGAACAGGAGAAGACCATCATTATTTGCAATAAAGGCTCTGTCATTGCCTTCCACTTTGTCCTGGAATACTTGGGCTCATTGACTCTGGGGAGCTTTGTTTTAGCTTTCTTGGCTAGGAACCTTCCTGATAAATTCAGTGAAGCCAGGTTCCTAACATTCAGTATGCTGGTGTTCTGCACTGTCTGGATCACCTTCCTCCCTGTCTACCACAGCACCATGGGAAAGGCCATGGTAACTGTGGAGGTCTTCTCTATCTTAGGTTCTAGTGCAGGGTTGCTAGGGTGTATCTTTATCCCAAAGTGTTATGTTATTTTAGTTAGACCAGACTCACTGAAAAATCACTTTACTGAAACTTTAATAGTTTAAAAAATGTTATATGATGCTCAACATATTTTTTCTCTGTATTAACAAAAGTAGTATTAAATCATACAAAATTTTTAAGTAATATAGAAATTTATACTTACATTGCGGGACAGCATTGTCCACTGTAATACTAAGTTTTGGTGGAAAATTGTTTCATTATCATACAAATTTGAACATATAAAGTTCAGGGAATCAATTGAGGAATGGCTAACATCATTTTGACCTGTCGTCATGTATGTAAGCCATGTTCTTAATTAGTGATTAATATTAGATGATCCTAGACCTTGTGGACACTGTCACCTCTATGCAAGTTGTTCTTAGAGTTATAAGAAAAGGGAATGAAATCATGGGCATGAAGCCAGTAATCAGCATTATTCCATGTGCTTTGAATGCTTGCATTCGATAAGTAAATAACATTTTTTCTGACATGTTCCTTTTGACCCTGTTGTTTTGCCACAGAAACAGAAATTAAGACATCACCAAAATGATAAGTTGCCTCCATTGGGATTTGGAACATCATAGATTACAGATGCAATAAAAGGCATTCATTTGAAAAGAGAAGCAAGAGTGAATGTTAGTAAAGTGTAGAGCATAGTGACAGTATTGTATATTTTTGATGGCCATCACAAAAGCACTGGATTTTGGAATATCTTTACACTATAGTATGAAGACGTTAAGAATATTAAATAACATACTAAGAAGGGAACAGTATATGAAAGGGACAGTGGGGTTCAGATTGCAATGCAAGGCTCTGGAACTTTATGTGAAAACACACAATTTCATTATGAAATGAACGTGTTTCATTGAGTGAGAAAAATCATTAGTGGAAGTGTCCCACACAAGACCTTTATCATAATAAGGTCAGTGAAGTCAGTGAACATACAGATCACTCTAGATTAAGGGTCTCGTCACAAATTTTTCAAATTATGAGTATGAACTCCTACTTGAGTTTAATATTATATACACATGCAAACACACATACAAACACACATTATTTTTGAATATCAGGTGTTGAAAGTCTGTGTCTTTTTTTCTCTCAAAGTATTGTTTGTTGCTTTATTTTTTAGTGTTATTTGGTATTTTATTTTTGACATTGTAATTTAATTGTTTTTTGTTTATATTTCCTGATGCCAAAACACCCTATGTCACCCTCCCTGCACTTCTGAAATGTACATGGCCTCTTATATCATTAAAAAGTTTTAGAAGACTTCAAGCAAACAGTGTCACCAAAACACAAAAGGAATGATGATCACATGTATTTACAGAGAATTTCTCAGCATTCATAAGTCCTGCACGGCTTCAAATCATGTAGTATCCAAGCACAAACAAGAAGACATGGACAACTGCAAACACATTATAAATGTAGAATAGGTGATAATTTCTGTCAAGAAACCCTCTTTTGTTATCCTGTACTTAAATATGATTACCGTCAATGTTCTCTATATTGCTGTTATATCTCATGATAAAGAAATTGTGGAAAGAAAACACAAATATCTGCATAAATTTATTTGTAAAAATTTATTTTATTTTTTACTGTCTTACTTTACATCCTTCTCATGCCCCCCCCCATTACTATCCTCCCTCCATTTCTTCTATGTTTTTCCTTTGAGCAGGTGGGGGCCCAACTAGGTCTTCAAGATTCTGCCAAGGTAGGTTCTTCCTCTCCCACTGAAGCCAGACGAGGCAACCCAGCTAGTAGAACCTATCTCATGTACAGGTAACAGGTTGTGGGATAGCACCAGTTCCAGTTGTTCAAGACCCACTTGAAAGTCAAGCAAATCTGCTATGTATGAACAGTGAGGCCTAGGTCCATCCTGTGCATGTTTTTTGGTTCATGGTTCAGACTCTGAGAGCCCCAATGTTCCAGGTTAGTTGACTCTGTTGGTCTTTCTGTGGAGTTATATCTCATTCAGGGCGCACAGTCCTTCCTCCTATTCTCCCCTAAGTGTTCCTGAGTTCCATCCATTGTTTGGCTGTGGGTGTCTGTATTGGAATACAAAACTGGGATCTAGGATTAGTTAACATGGAGTTGGAAATTTTGATCTAGGACTAGTTAACATGGAATATGAAATTTGGATCTAGGACTAGTTAACATAAAAATTGGGTATTTTGATCTAGGACTAGTAAACATGGAATATGAAATTGTGATCTAGGAATAGTTAACGTGGAATATGAAATTTGGATCTAGGACAAGTTAACATGGATTTGGCAATATTGATCTAGGACTAGTTAACATGGAATTGGCATTTTTTGATCTAGGACTAGTTAACATGGAATATGAAATTGTAATCCAGGACTAGTTAACATGGAATATGAAATTTTGATCTAGGACTAGTTAACATGGAATTGGAAATTTTGATCTAGGACTTTTTAACATAGAATATGAAACTTGGATCTAGGACTAGTTAAAATGGAATTAACAACTTTGATTTAGGACTAGTTAACATGGAATTGGCATTTTTGATCTAGGACGAGTTAACATGGAATATGAAAATTGGATTTAGGACGAGTTAACATGGAATACAAAACTGGGATCTAGGACTAGTTAACATGGAATATGATATTTTGATCTAGGACTAGTTAACATGGAACATGAAACTTGGATCTAGGACTAGTTAAAATGGAATTGGCAATTTTGATTTAGGACTACTTCACATGGAATTGGCATTTTTGATCTAGGACGAGTTAACATGGAATATGAAAATTGGATTTAGGATGAGTTAACATGGAATACAAAACTGGGATCTAGGACTAGTTAAAATGGAATATGATATTTTGATCTAGGACTAGTTAACATGGAACATGAAACTTGGATCTAGGACTAGTTAAAATGGAATTGGCAATTTTGATTTAGGACTAGTTCACATGGAATATGAAATTTGGATCAAGGATGAGTTAACATGGAATATGAAATTTTGATCTAGGATGAGTTAAAATGGAATTGGAAATTTTGATCTAGGACTAGTTCATAAGGAATACGAAATTTGGGTCTAGGACTAGTTAACATTGAATATAAAATTTGGATCTAGGACCAGTTAACATGGAATTGACATTTTTGATCTAGGACTGGTTAACATGGAATATGAAATTTTGATCTAGGACTACTTAACATGGAATTGGAAATTTTGATGTAGGACAAGTTCACATGGAATATGAAATTTTGATCTAGGACTAGTTAACATGGAATTGGAAATTTTGATGTAGGACAAGTTCACATGGAATATGAAATTTTGATCTAGGACTAGTTAACATGGACTATGAAATTTGGATCTAGGACTAGTTAACATGGAATGGGAAATTTTGATTTAGGACAAGTTAACATGGAATATGAAATTTGGATCTAGGACTAGTTAACACGGAATATGAAATTTGGACTGGTTAAAATGGAAATAGAAATTTTGATCTAGGACTAGTTAACCTAAATATGAAAGTTCAGCTTCCATGTGTACACGGGCTTTCTGGTTTTGTTGCTATTGGAGACCAGCTTTAGTCCGTGGTGATCTGATAGCATGCGTGGGATCATTTCTATCTTCTTGTATCCATTGAAGCCTGTTTTGTGAGCAATTATATGGTCAGTTTTGGAGAAGGTACCATGAAGTGCTGAGGAGAAGGTCTATTCTTTTTGTTTAGGCTGAAATGATATAGACATATGTACACACATATAAACATATATACATATCTATATATGTACATGTAATATATATATAACATTTCATTGGGGAATCGAACCCATCAATGTTCAGGGATATTAAGGATTCGTGATTGTTTCTTCCTCCCCTCCCCCTCCTTGAAAAAAAATATATATATTGAATCCGTTTGGTTCGTAACTTCTGTTAGTTTTACCGTGTCTGTGTCATTTTCTGTTTCCACGATCTGCTCATTGCTGAGAGTGGGGTGTTGACGTCTCCCACTATTTCTGTGTGAGGTGCGATGTGTGCTCTGAGCTTTAGTAAATTTTCTTTGATGGAAGTGGGAGACCTCACGTTTTCAGAATAGAGATGTTCAGAATCGAAAGTTCTTCTTGGTAGATTTTTTCCTTTGATGCTTATGAAGTATTCTTTCTCAGCCTTTTCGATAACTTTCAGTGCAAGTCGATTTTATTCTATATTATAACGGCTTCTCCAGCTTGTTTCTTAGGACCATTTGCTTGAACAATTTTTTCCAGCCTTTTACTCTGAGGGAGTGTCTGTCTTTGACACCAAGCTGCGTTTCTCGTGTGCAGCAAAATGCTGAGTCCTGTTTACTATCCAGTCTGTTAGTCTATGTCTTTTTATTGGGGAATTGAGTCCATTGATGTGGTTAGTCAATGAGATCTTTGCTATTATATATCTTAGTCATGGAAGATGAAGTCTTTTCATCCATTTGGAGTGATGATGTCGGATATTTATAACTGCTTCAATGCTTTGAATAAATCTTGCTTCTGTGCTGTATCAAACCAAGTTTAAGTGATTGAAGGAAAAATAAAGACCATCTAACTAATGGGAAAGAAACAGGACAAGAAAATTTCACTAATGAATGATATCAAACGTTTAATGAAAATATAACACCAATACTTCTAATGGCAACATCCAGTGCATTAGAGTCCCTGGTTAGTGTCCTAGTGATTAGGACACATGGGATGCTGAGTAAAGTGAATAACTGCATACATTACTGAATTCTACAGCTTCTTTTATAGGTAAGCAGAATCAAGATTTCTCAGAGCTACTAATTCTCAACACTTTTTATTTCTTAAGCAGTAGTTTATCTGGGTTCAAAGTGACATAAATCTCCTTGCAGACTGAGAAATCTGTCAGTGGTCAAAATTTTTAAAGTGTTGTTTAGTTTAATTAAAACAAAAGATCTTTCTCCAGAGAAAAGTAATATGAGGCCACTTCTTCAGACATGCAGCTTATTTGGCAGAATATTCAGATTCTCTGAAAAGAAAGTACACTTTCTCTTTGTCCCAGTATGCTGAGATTCTCAAATATCCTTAAGTCAACTCTCAGCAGGTTGGGAGCAGTCACCTCATGCCATTTCCCTACATTATAATATCATTCTATGAAATAAAATGGGTATTAAGACTATTATATATTCCACATAACTCAGAAAGGTATCAGATATCTGATATCAAGAAATAAAGAGACAGCAAGCCAGAAGGGAACTATGGAGTAATATCTGTTAAATATAGAAGCAAAATTTTACTTTAAATACTCATCAAGTATTGTAGTGAATATGTTAAGATTGTCAACCTACAGGGAAAAGAGAAATCAAAGCATTCCCTTCATAATCAGAAAGGACATTTGAGGTGTGTGGTGTATATTCTTTCCCATGTCAAATCTATAACATGAACTTTTGGCAAAAAGAGAAAGTTCAAGTTAACACTACTTGTGTCCCAAGCAACAAGGAGTATGTCTGTAGGAAACAACATGGAAGCTCGTTTCTAAATCTTGGCAAAAGCAAACTCAATGTTATTGAAAGTCCTGGATGGTTGACCTTTAGGCTGGATATAGTAAGTATTTTATGGATGCCAGCCCAATGCTCATGCACATCAAATGACAACCCAAAGGACTGCCACAGTTCAGGATTGCATTTCAATATTCATCACATTGGACTAAGATTCATCCTCCACAATAGAGAATATATGTCCCCAATTCATCAGACAAGGAATTACCATCCAGAATACAAAAGGATAGATCATAAGCATACAGACCTGAAATACACCCAGTCAGAAAATATGCAGAAATATTTAAAATATATTTAGACTGGCAAGACATAATTAAAACAAAATATAAAATAAATTACACTTCATAGTAAATAATAAAGCATAATAAATTCTATACCAAAATTCTATTACAACCCACTGAAGAACTAACTATACAGAAAATGTATCCAGTGATGATGGATACATGGAGTTTAAATTCCACTTCATTTCTAGTAGGAATAGAATTCAGTGTGGTCACTATGGATAGAAGTATATAGCAGTTCAAAAAAATTACAAATACTCTACCTGTGTCACTCATTTTAATCTATCCAAGTTACATAAAGTAGCATATCAGACATAAATTAGCATATTAAACCTGTATTGTTGCAATGTAATCCAACACAGCATCATATAAAAAAATCCACCATCTGAAGGTGAATAAAAAATATAAGGTATATACTAGCATAAAATTCATAAATGACACTGAAATTCTCTATTCTTAAGAGTTAAATATACGAATTATTTTCTCAATCATCTTAATAACGTGTAAGCAAGTTCACTTGAAGAAATATTTCATCAAAAGGCACTGACTTCCAGGGACTAAAGATCATGAGAGAGATCAGCATTATAACTCAGTGAATGTCTGAACAGGTATTGATGTTATGCAAAATGAGTGTTGAATATGTATAATTCCAGACATTATTGGATTTAGTATGATGACAGATTCTCCAAATAGCAGGAATCACAGGAAGTTTGAGGAGATTTTGTAAACATGAGTAGCATACAATAGTATATGAATAGCAGAGAGCACACTCAACTCCAAGCTCAATGTTTCATGAGAGACTGCCCTTTCCTACACTAGACAATGGAAGACATAATGTCCCATGATTCAACTCTAGGTATGAATGCATGAGACCTTTATGACCTTCTCAACTCTTGTCTTACTACAAAAGTTCTGATGAAATCCATTATCATGATTGTCAATTGTGTTCATACATATGTCTGTTGACATATGATCTGGCCAAGTTGCACAGAAGAAGATTGTCCCTGGAGTAAATGCCATGGGTATGAATGAAATCATGATGCCAGAAGATAGAAAACATGATCTTCAAAACATGTTTTCAGAAATGTCTTGCTCAAAAGTTTTCAGACCTCAGATGCAGAGCTTGAGGCCAGATTTTTTCAGATGTATCTAGGGACTATGTGACACCAGATGGGTGGCAAGAACCTCTAGAATATAATTAAGTGAATATCTAGACAGCGATAGCCTTAAAACAGACACATAGATGTAAATGTGTGTGATGTTTGTCAGCATGAGAAACGAATTTCACAACTGCTCCATCTTAGATCCTAGCAGACATGAAGAATCTGTGTGCTTTCACTATTTCCTTCTTGCTCCTGAAGTTTTCTCTAATCTTGTGCAGTTTAACTGAACCTAGTTGCTTTTGGAGGATTAAGAAGAATGAAGATAATGATGGAGATTTGCGAAGTGACTGTGGTTTTGTTCTTTTCCCAGATGAGGAACCTATAGAAGAAAATTTTTATAATTATGTTATCAATTTTAGGTAAGTCATTAACATTATTTCCTACTCCAAGGTCATGAATTAAAAATTCTAACAGCTGTGTATACAAACTGTGATTCTGTTCTTTTCTTCCCAGTGTAATATTAGGAGCTACTTAGAATTAATGATCACATATGTAACTCTTTTAATAATTTATAATTTGTCACAGTTTCATTTGGCTTTAGTGTATTGAGCTCAAGTTCACAAAAGTGGACAATAAAGGAGATTGTGTTCCATTTTTGCCTCCTCAAGAATTTCATATGTAGAAAGATGTCATTGTCCAAAGTGTTTTGATCTGCCTTTAATTCATAATTTACACTGTTGGCCAGAGCTAAATATGAAGAGAGTGCATCATTGCCTAACACAAATTGCCTGCCAATGATTTCTATATGATTATGCATTCTAAAGACCTTCATAAAAAGGTTATTAATTTAAGTCTTGCATAACAGTTTGCATAAAATCATATACTTAAATGTGTGTGTGTCTAGTATACATGATTACATATATAATGCTATGTATTTACTTGTGAAAATACATTGCTTTTAAATATAACCTTTTAATGAGTCCCTCCTGTCATTGTGGAGTTGTCACTGAATATGAAAAAACAAAATTGCCAGTCTTGAGATTCTTATACCATGGTTCACATATGCATATGCCTGGTCACAGCTTAGAGTGATTGTCAGTATCAGGTAGATGGTCAATAATTCTTTTAATTAGTGAATAAATATAACACTAGAGTAATTCTAGGAGAACTATTGTACTTCTTGTGGATAAGAATCTGTTCTCAATATGTCTACACAGTTCTCAGATCCCAAGTGTGAGATGATATCAATGGTGGCTGCAGATCATGAGGGAAGGGATGAGGTAGTTCTCTGTTACATATGTGGTGGGAGACATGGACCAGCCCATGTATACTCTTTGATTGATGGGTTAGTCCCCAGGAGCTCTGAGGGTTCTGGTTAATTGATACTGTTATTCTTTGTATGGGATTGCAATTCCCGTTAGCTCCATCAGTCCTTCCCATAACCCTTCTATTGAGGCTCATTGGCTTAGTCCAATGGTTGGCTGTGAGTATCTGCATCTGTCTCAGTCAGGTTCTGGCAATGTCTCTCAGAAGACAGACATACCAGGCTCCTGTCTGTAAGCACATCTTGGCATCAGGAATAGTGTCAGGGTAGGGTGTTTGCAGAAGGGATTGATCCCAAGGTGGGATGGTCTCTGGATGGCCTTTCCTTCAGTCTCTGCTACATTTTTGTCCCTGCATCTCCTTTAGACAGGAACAATTCTGGGTAAAATCTTTTAGATAGGTGGTTGCCCCATCCCCCTGCCCCCACCGAGGGCCACATCTATCGCCTGGATGTGATATCTTCAGGTTCTATATCCCTGCTGTTGGGAATTTTGTCTAATGTCATCTCCATTGGGTCCTGGGAGCCTCTCACATTCCCGATGTCGGGGACATTCTAGTGGTTCCCCAAATTCCCTGCACCTCCCCTGCTACTTATTTTCAATTCTTCTCCTGGCCCTCTGGAATTCTCTCCTGTCTCTTCCCATACTCAGTCCTTTTTTCCTCCCACTCCCTTCTCCCACCTATATACTTTCCTCACTCAGCCTCTCGTGATTATTTTGTCCCCACTTCTAAGTGGGTTTCGAGCATCCATACTTTGGCCTTCCTTCTTGTTAAGCTTCATATTGTCTTTGAATTGTATTGTGGGTATTCTGTGCTTTTGGGCTAATATCCACTTAATAGTGAGTACATACCATGTGCGTCCTTTGTGGTCTGGGTTACCTCATTCAGGATGATATTTTCTAGTTCCATCCTTTTGCCTACAAGTTTGTGAAGTTGTTTTTTTTAAAAGCAGGAGAGTACTTCATTGTGTAAATGTATTATGTTTTCTATATCCGTTCTTCCACTGAGGGACATCTGGGTTGTTTCCAGTTTCTGGCTATTATAAATATGGCTGCTGAGCTGGTGAGATGGCTCAGTGGTTAAGAGCACTGACTGCTCCTCCAGAGGTCATGAGTTCAAATCCCAGCAACCACATGGTGGCTCACAACCATCTGTAATGAGATCTGATGCCCTCTTGTGGGTGTCTGAAGACAGCTACAGAATACTTACATATAATAAATAAATAAAAATTTAAAAAAATATATATTAAAAAAAATAAATAAATATGGCTGCTATGAACATAGTGGAGCACATGTCCTTGTTATGTGTTGGGGCATCTTTGGATATATGCCCGGGAGTGGTATAGCTGAGTCTTCAGGTACAGCTACTCCCAATTTTCTGAGAAACTGCCAGATTGATTTCCAAAATGGTTACACCAGCTTGCAATCTCACCAGCAATGGAAGAGTGTTCCTCTTTCTCCACATCCTTGCCAGCATCTGCTGCAGCTTGAAGTTTTGATCTTAGCCAGTTCTGATTGGTGTCAGGTGGAATTTCAGTGATTTTGATTTGCATTTCTCTGATGAGTAAGGATTTTGAATATTTCTTTAGGTAATTCTAGGCCATTAAAGATTTTTATAGTGTGAATTCTCTGTTTAGTTCTATACCCCATTTGAAAATAGGGTTATTTGGTTTTATGGAGTCTAACTTCTTGAGTTCTTTTTATATATTGTAGAGTTGGTAAAGATCTTTTCTCAATCTACGGGTTGCTGTTTTGTTCTATTCACAGTGTCCTGTGCCTTACAGAAGCTTTTCAATTCAATAAGGTCCCATTTGTCAACAAATGGGTTAATATTTGTGTTCTCTTAGGGTCTGCATGACATCTGTCCAAGATCTTCTGGTTTTTAGAATTTCTGCTGAGAAGTTGGTTTTAAATCTGATAGGTCTGCCTTTATATGTTAATTGAACTTTTTCTGTTGTACCTTTTAATATTCTTTTGTTCTGTACATTTGGTGTTTTGACTATATGTACTGGGAGGAACTTCTTTTCTGGTCCAATACATTTGGCATTCTATGGACTTCTTATATGTTTATGGATATCTTTTTCTTTAGATCAGAGAGGTTTTCTTCTATTATCTTGTTGAAGATGATTACTGGCCCCTTGAATTGGGAATCTTCTCTCTTTTCTATACCTATTATTCTTAGGTTTGGTCTTTTCATTGTGTCTTGAATTTCCTTGATGTTTTGCATTAGGAGCTGTTTGCTCTTTGTATTTTCTTTGACTCTCATGTAAATGTCTATGGTATCTTCTGTGCCTGAGACTCTCTTCTATCCTTTGAATTCTGTTGCTGATGTTTATATATGTGCCTCCTGATTCTTTCCTAGGTTTTCCATTTCCAAGGTTCTCTCTCTCTTTGTGATTTCTTCAGTGTTTCTATTTCCATTTTTACATCCTCAATGGTTTTGTTCAATATTTTCACCTGTTTGTTTTTTCTTGTATTTCTTTAAGGGATTTATGTGTTTCCTCTTTAAGGGCTTCTACATGCTTACTTGTATTTTCCTGTATTTCTTTATTGGAGTCATTTATGTCCTCCATAAGGTCCTCTATCATCTTCATGAAATGGGATTTCAGATCAGATATTTACTTTCAGGTGTGTTAAAGTATCCATGGCTTGCTGTGGTTTGAGAACTGGGTTCTCATATTGCCAAGTTGCATTGGTTTTTGTTGCTTATGTTACTGTGCTTTCTTTTCACCATCTGGTTATCTCTGGTATTAACTGGCCTTGCTATTTCTTACCGAAACCTGTCCCTAATGTGAGCCTGGTTGAGTCTGGCTATCTCTGGGTGTGTTAGGAGTTTTCGAGTGTCTGATCTGTGAGCCTAGCTGTGGGTGACCTCCTGAGAGTCAAGCCAATTATGAGACTAGGCAGGGTAGGCGGGTATCTGTAGCACAAGATATGCTCCATGGACGCCATTGTGAACCAGAAGAAAGGTATGTCTCCAGCAGGGCAAGAAGTCTTACATCCTCTGGGCAGAAACCCTTTTCTTAACATATAGGAGCTGGTCTTCTCCTACATCTTCAGATGAATATGTAGAACTCTCAACTCCTTCTGTACTATGCCTGTGTGGACTCTGCCATGAGCCAGACTTGATGATATTGGACTGAAACTCTGAATCTGTAAGCCAGCCCAAATTAAGTGTCCTTATAAGAGTAGCCTGGTGTCTGTTTACAGCAGTACAAGCCTAATTAAAAAAAAAAATCCTCCTTTATCATCCCTGTGTCTTCTTATAGAATACAAACAAGAGGATACGAGTTTTTTTCTGGTAATGTATTTTGCTACTGATGAGATCAACAAGAATCATTATCTTTTACCAAACATGACTTTGATATTCTCCCTTATTGTTGGCCTGTGTGAAGATATTTTGGGAGTTCTGGATAAAAAATATTCACCACAAAAAATAGTTTGTATACTATTAATTACCAATGTGGAATATGGCCTAGATGTAATGTACAACTGACAGGACCATCATGGATAACATCCTTAAAATTGGCAATTAATTCTAGGAAACCAAAGGTGAGAATGTTTGACAATCGATGAGTTGACATTTTTATTCCATTCATAGGTGCCTAGGAAAAACTTGAGTAATATGTGTTTGTGAGTGTGCTGTTATAAATATATTATGAAGGAATAAATAATCAAATTGTAGATGTACTGGAGAAACAGACAGACTGTACTTTAGAACATTCAGACTTTACAGGAATATTCTAGACTCCAATAGGAACAATAAATGATATTTATAGACTAATCTAACTCTCAATAATCATAGATCTGTAAGGTGAGTAATGTTACTTGTATATAACAAACTTCCTAACAATCATATTCCTCATGTAGATATTTCATCCTATCTTCTACATCTCTTAGGTTTTCTTTGAACTACTTAATCTTAACTTGAGTGACCATGACCAGCTTCCCTATGTCTATCAGGTAGCAACCAAAGACACATATTTGTCCCATGGCATGGTCTCCTTGATGTTTCATTTTAGATGGATTTGGATTGGACTGGTCATCTCAGATGATGACCAGGGCATTCAGTTTCTCTCAGACTTAAGAGAAGAAATTCAAAGACATGGAATCTGTTTAGCTTTTGTGAATGTGATCCCAGAAAACTGCCAATTTACATGGCAAGGGCTAAGATATATGATAAACAAATTATGGCATCATCAGCCAAGGTTGTTATTATTTATGGTGAAATGAACTCTACTCTAAAAGTCAGCTTTAGAAGATGGGCATATTTACGTGCACAAAAAATCTGGATCACAACCTCACAATGGGATGTCATCACAAATAAAAGAGATTTCAGCTTTGATTTCTTTCACGGGACTGTCACTTTTGAACACCACAATAGTGACATTGCTCAATTTAGGAATTTTATGTGAACAATAAATACTTCCATATATCCAATAGACATTTCTAAGACTATGCTAGTGTGGAATTATTTTAATGGTTCTGTCTCAAAGAACAGCAATAGCGAATTAGATAATTTTGCATTCAAGGACACATTCAAATGGTTAGCCGAGCACAAATTTGACATGGCCAAGAGTGATGAAGGGTATAATTTGTATAATGCTGTGTATGCTGTAGCTCACAGCTACCATGAACTCATTCTTCTTTCGTGTCCAGCAGGACATTAAACAGGGGTCCGGGTGTCCAGCAGGACATTAAACAGGGGTCCGGGGAGATCACCTGAAAGAGAAAGTGGAGGACAGGCCTACACAAGGAAGGCCGACCTGTCTATAGTCTGATCAGGTAGCCATTTTTACTTTTTCACACACAGGCTATAGACACAAAAAGGCAGGATGTGGGGAAGAGGATGACACCGGAGCGTGCGTGTTCAGGGGGAATACAGATATCTTTCAGAACCAGATATCGGCTGGGTGAAGGTTCAGGGGACAAGTCACTATAACTCTGCCTATGATTCACTTGTCTTTGTCTAAGTTGGTTCTATCCACCAAGGCTAGCTATCTACAAGGTCTATGTATTCAGCCTGGCAATTTTCCACCAAAGCTGGTGTTTCCAATAAGTTCTAGGCATCTGTTTCAGTATTTTTCCACAGAGACCCAAGACTTGGTATTAGTATACATGTATGACAGGCCTATTGCTGATTTTAGGCCTCTGGCTGATGTTAGGCCTTCAGTGTGTAAGCAGGGCTGTCCCTGACATTCTTCAACAAGCAGAGTCACAGAAAATGGGAGAATTCAAAAATTATCCTCTGACCGTCGGCAGGTAAATTTTCTTACATTTCATGATGCTTAGATTTACCAGTGTGGTCTTTTCGATAGCCCTTGACAGACTCACATACATTTGTTAGAGATTGTTCTCTCGAGAGACAGTTTTCTATACCACAGAACTTCCTAACAAATCAGTTACATGGATATATATCAAGCACAAGGATAAAGAGGCAATATTTTTGATCAAGGTCAAGTTAACATGGAATACGATATCTGGATCTAGGATGAGTTAACACAGAAGATGGAATTTGGATCTAGGACTAATTAACAGGGAATATGAAATTTGGATCTAGGACTAGGTAACCTGGAATTGGCCATTTTCATCTAGGACTAGTTAACACGGAATATGAAATTTTGATTGAGGATAAGTTAATGTGGAATAAGGAATTTTGATCTTGGACTAGTTAACATAGAATATATTTGAATCTAGGTCTAGTTTATACGGAATTTGATATTTTGATCTAGGATGAGTTAACATGGAATAACAAATTTTGATCTAGGACTAGTTAACATGGAAGATGAAATTTTGATCTAGGACTAGTCATCATGGAACACGATTTTGGGATCTAGGACTAGTTAACATGGAATATGAAATTTGGATGTAGGAGTAGTTAACTTGGAATATGAAATTTGGATGTAGGAGTAGTTAACGTGGAATACAAAATTGGGATCTAGGAGTAGTTAACATGAAACATTAAATTGTGATCTAGGACTAGTTAACATGGAATATGAAAATTTCATCTAGGAGTAGTTTATGTAAACTATGAATTTTTGATCTAGGATTAGTTTACGTGGAATATGAAATTTTGATCTAGGATTAGTTACCATGGAATATGAAATTTTGATCTAGGACTAGTTAACATGGGATATGAATTTTTGATCTAGGACCAGTTTTATCATGGGATATGAAATTTGGATCTAGGACTAGTTAACATGGGATATGAAATTTAGATCTAGGACTACTTAACATGGAATATGAAATTTGGATCTAGGAATACTTAACATGGAATATGAAATTTGGATCTATGACCAGTTAACATGGGATAGGAAATTTGGATCGAGGACAAGTTAACAAGGAATATGAAATTTTGATCTAGGACTAGTTTACATGATATGTGATATTCTTCCTTCTCCTTTTTTTCATAGCTTTAAGTGGAAAGTCCATCTCATTGGAACGGCTACTCCAGCTTGTTTCGTGGCACTCTTTGCTTGAACCATTGTTTTCCAGCCTTTCACCCTGAGGCCATCTCTGTCTTTGTCACTGAGCCAGGTTTCCGGAGGCAGCAAAACGCTGGGTCCTGTTTACTTATCCAGTCTTTAGTCTATGACTTTTTATTGGTGAATGGAGTCCACTGATGTTAAGAGATATTAAGGAAAGCTGATTCTCACTTCCTGTTATTTTTGTTATTAGAGGTGGAATTATCTTTGTGTGGCTATCTCCTTTTGCATTTGTTGGAAGAGGATTACTTTTTTTGCTCCTTCTAGGGTATAATTTCCCTCCTTGTATTGGAGTTTTCCCTCTATCACCCTTTGTAGTGCTGAGTTTGTGGAAAGATATTGTATAGATTTTGATTTGTCGTGGAATATCTTGGTTTCTCCATCTATGGTAATCGGGAGTTTTGCTGGGTGTAGGTTCTGTGTGACATCTGTCCAGGATCTTCTGGCTTTTATAGTCTCTGGTGAGAAGTCTGGTGTAATTCCGATAAGTCTCCTTTATATGTTTCTTGGCTTTTCTCCCTTACTGCTTTTAATATTCTTTCTTTGTTTTGTGCATTTTGTGTCTTGATTATTATGTGACAGGAGGTATTTCTTTTCTGGTCTAGTCTATTTGGAGTTCTGTAGGCTTCTTGTGTGATTATGGGCATCTCGTTCTTTAGGTTTGGGAAGTTTTCTTCTATAATTTTGTGGAAGATGTTTACTGGCCCTTTAAGTCGGGAATCTTCACTCTCATCTATACCTATTATCCTTAGGGTTGGTCTTCTCATTGTGTCCTGGATTTCCTGGATGTTTTGGGTTAGGAACTTTTTGCACTTTATGTTTTCTTTGACAGTTATGTTAAGATTTTCTATTGTATCTTCTGCACATGAGATTCTGTCTTTTATCTCTTCTATTATGTTGGTGATGCTTCCATTTATGACCCATGATTTCTTTCCTAGCTTTTCTATCTCCACAGTAGTTTCCCTTTGTGATTTCTTTATTGTTTCTACTTTGATTTTTATGTCCTGGATGGTTTTGTTCAATTCCTTCACCTGTTTGGTTGTGTTCTCTTGTAATTCTTTAAGGGATTTTCTGTTTCCTCTTTAAGGGCTTCTACCCATTTACCTGTGTTCTCCTCAATTTCTTTGATAGTGTTATTTATGTCCTTCTTAAAGTCCTCTATCATCATCATTAGAAGTGATTTTAAATCTGAATCTTGCTTTCCTGGTGAGATGGGGAATTCAGGCCTTTCTATTGTGGGAAAACAAGGTTCTGATGATGCCAAGTACCCTGGGCTATTGATACTTATATTCTTTTGCTTGCCATTCACCATCTGAATCTCCTTAGTGCTATCTGCACTGTCTATTACTGGAGCCTGTTTTTCCTGTTATCTTAGTTGTGTCAAAACTGTTTGGGGTGGGTGTTGCTGTTGGGCTTAGAGCTGAAGCCCAAGATCTGCTCAGTGCTGGGGCACAGAGCAGAAGGAACAAGTGCCCCTGACCAGGAGTGAATTCCTGCATCCCAGTGGGTCCTAGTTACTCCCTGTTTGGTGTGGGTGTTCCTGTCTCCTTACCTAAGATACTGCTGGGGTTAGAGCTCCTGGGAGCCCCACCTACTCTGAGTTTCATGGGATTGGACACAGAGCTGAAGTCCAAGATCTGCTCAGTGATCAATTTTTTAACAAAAATTTTAGTCACAATATATGCCTAGTTTAGTCTTCCTTGATACAAAGTAACTTGACTACATGATCAGTCCACAGTCTTTTCCTCCTTTCATCTAGCTTGGTCCATTGCAAACACCAGATACTCAAAACAACAGTTGTTTAATGAAATATATTTTAAGAGCTTAGATGGCTTAAAAAGACGAAACATTTGCTGTCAAAGAATTAGAACAAGGGTGAAGATCTCAACAATGCACTCAATCATGTGATAGTAGTCATCAGCAGTCACAGCCTAGCTAAAGAAAGATCGATGTATGGAATATCCATAATCTTCATGTCATATATCTTGGAATGTATAGTTGAGAAAAAAAGAGACCTAACCACAATGAAGGGGGCGTGCATAGGTCTATGAGTTATACAGCTTCAATAATGGAAATATTGCTTAATGCAAATGTTATTGACATAAAGAATTGTATGTTCTTGTGCCTTTGTGAAGATACAATCAAAGGGCACAACTCTCAAAACCAATAAAGTGCATAATGAATTTTATCAGCTGACATTGAGATCTGTCTGCATACTGCACACATCTGTGAGTAGTTAGTTTAAGGTTTGAGAACTTAAGTAATCTGGGGTTGTGCACATTATTATTCCTAATGAACTGAAAACAGTATTTTTTCTTTCTTACTTGTCTAAGAAATATTTTTTTTTCTGCTCCACTCCCCATGATGGTCCTTTGTGCCATCACAAAGCATAGGCGAATTGAACAGAACAGCTTTAATTGAGTGGTCCCTACAGCAAGAAGGAACAGAATAGATGCTCCATACCAAAATATTCTTTGAGTTATCCTCTTAATAATATGAATACTCAATTATTAAATACATAATTATGATATATTGTGAAGGTTTTTCTTGTTCAGCAGCAGATATGGAGCAGTGTGTAAGATGTCAAGGTGTTGAGTATGCCAAATTACAGCAAACCCACTGCCTGCAAAGAGCTGTGTCATTTCTGGCTTATGAAGATCCACTGGGGATGGCTCTAGGCTGCATGGCCCTGTGCTTCTCTGTCCTCACAGTTCTAATACTAGTCACTTTTATAAAGCAAAATGACACTCCCATTGTGAAGGCCAATAACTGGATTCTCAGCTACATTCTGCTCATCTCTCTCAGCTTCTGTTTTCTCTGCCCATTGCTCTTCATTGGACACCCCAACCAGGCCATTTGCCTCCAGCAACAGACAACATTTAGAATATTTTTCACTGTAGCTATTTCTACAGTGTTGACCAAAACTATAACTGTGATAATAACTTTCAGGCTCACTACTCCAGGAAGAAGGATGAGAGGGATGTTGGCATCAGCGGCACCTAACTTGGTCATTCCCATTTGTACCCCAATCCAACTTGTTCTCTGTGGAACCTGGCTGGTAACATCTCCTCCTTTTATTGACAGAGACATACAATCTGAAGATTTAAGGACAATCATTATTTGCAACAAAGGCTTAGGCATTGCCTTCCACTTCGTCCTGGGATACTTGGGCTCCTTGGCTCTGGGGAACTTCACTGTGGCTTTTCTTGCTTTAAATCTTCCTGACAGATTCAATGAAGCCAAGTTCTTAACGTTCAGCATGCTGGTGTTCTACAGTGTCTGGATCACCTTCCTCTCTGTCTATTACAGCACTAGGGGGAAGGACATGGTAGTAGTGGAGGTCTTCTCCATCTTGGCTTCTAGTGCAGGGTTGCTAGGGTGTATATTTGTCCCAAAATGCTATACTATTTTAGTTAGACCAGATTCAAATTTTCTTCAGAAGTGCAAAGCTAAATTTCATTATTGAAACTTTAATAGTATTAAAATGTTAGACGGTACTCAACATCTTTCTACTTTGTCATAACAAAAGTACTACTAAATCATACAAATAAATTTAAGTAATATACTAAGATCTTACTGACACAGCAGGATAACACTACATAATCAATTACCAGTGATTAAGGCTTGGTGGAAAATGAGTTCATTCATGAGAACACAAATCTAAACTTTGAGAACAGGGAATCTCAATTGAGGAATGGCTGCCATCATTTTGACATGTGTATTGTGTAAGCCATGTTCTTAATTATTGATTAATATAAGGTGACCCTATTGTTTGTGAACAGTTCCACCTCTAGGCAAGTTCTTTTAGGCACTGTAAGAAATAGGATTGTAGACTCTGCGAGCTTCTGCCCCACGTGTGCGAAGTACTATGATGGAAGTCAAAGGGAAGAAAAAATTTACAGGAAAGAGTCCACAGTCATCACAAGGAAAGAATAGATTTCATAAAACCAGTGAGTCTAGCTCTTCAAAGACATTGCCAAGGAAAGCTGTTAAGGATGGCGGACCTAAAGTGACATCTAAGAACTTTGAGAAAGGTGCTACAAAACCTGGCAAGAAGGGTGTGAAGCAGTTCAAGAACAAGCCACAAGGGGGCAAAGGACCGAAGGACAAATTTCAGAAGGCAAATAAATTCAACAAGAAGAGGAAATTCCAGCCAGACGCTAAAAGTGATGAATCACCAGCCAAGAAACCCAAGTGGGATGACTTCAAAAAGAAGAAGAAAGAGCTGAAGCAGAGCAGGCAGCTCAGTGATAAGACCAACTACGACATCGTGGTTCGAGCAAAGCACATTTGGGAGAGCTTGAGAAGAAAAGATTGTGACAAGGGAAAACGGGTGAAGCTCATGAGTGACTTGCAGAAGTTGATTCAATGGAAAATTAAAACTATTGCCTTTGCACATGACTCAACTCGAGTGATCCAGTGCTTCATTCAGTATGGGAATGAGGAACAGAGGAAGCAGGCTTTCGAAGAATTACAAGGTAACTTGGTTGAATTAAGTAAAGCCAAATATTCCAGGAATATCGTTAAGAAGTTTCTCATGTATGGAAGTAAACCACAGATTGCAGAGATAATCAGAAGTTTTAAAGGGCATGTGAGGAAGATGCTGCGGCATTCAGAGGCATCGGCCATTGTGGAGTATCCATACAACGACAAAGCCATTTTGGAACAGAGGAAAATGCTGACAGAGGAGCTCTATGGGAACACATTTCAGCTTTACAAGTCAGCAGATCACCCGACTCTGGACAAGGTGCTAGAGGTGCAGCCGGGAAAGCTGGAGCTTATCATGGATGAGATGAAGCAGATTCTGACTCCCATGGCCCAAAAGGAAGCTGTGATTAAGCACTCACTAGATCATAAAGTGTTCTTGGACTTTTTTACCTATGCACCCCCAAAACTTCGATCAGAACTAATTGAAGCCATCAGGGAAGCAGTGGTGTACCTGGCCCACACACACGATGGCGCCAGAGTGGCCATGCACTGCTTGTGGCATGGTACACCCAAGGACAGGAAAGTGATCGTGAAAACAATGAAGACGTACGTGGAGAAGGTTGCTAATGGCCAGTACTCTCACTTGGTTCTCCTGGCGGCGTTTGATTGTATTGATGACACTAAGCTTGTCAAACAGATCATCATATCAGAAATCATCAGTTCCTTGCCCAGCATAGTTAATGACAAATACGGAAGGAAAGTTCTGTTGTACTTGCTGAGCCCCAGAGATCCCGCCCACACGGTGCCAGAGATCATCCAGCTTCTGCAGAAGGGTGATGGCAACGCGCACAGTAAGAAGGACACGGCAATCCGCTGGCGGGAGCTCTTGGAGTCCATCTCTCCAGCTTTGCTGAGCTACCTACAAGGACACACTCAAGAAGTGGTGCTGGATAGGTCTGCGTGTATTCTGGTGTCTGACATCCTGGGATCTGCTACTGAAGATGTCCAGCCTGCTATGGATGCCATCGCTGGTCTGGCAGCAGCAGAATTGTATCCTGGTGGCAAGGATGGAGAGCTTCATGTCGCTGAGCATCCTGCCGGACATCTGGTTCTCAAATGGTTAATAGAGCAAGATAAGAAGATGAGAGACAACGGGAAAGAAGGTTGTTTTGCGAAAACCCTTGTAGAGCACGTTGGTGTGAAGAACCTCAAGTCCTGGGCCAGCGTCAACCGAGGAGCCATTATTCTTTCCAGCCTTCTTCAGAGTTGTGACCAAGAAGTTGTAAACAAAGTCAAAGCTGGACTGAAAACCCTGATCCCTACCTTGGAAAAAAACAAAAGCACCAGCAGAGGCATCCAGACTCTGCTTGAGAAGCTGACTGCATAGGCATGCAGGATGGGCAAGCAGGAACCCGCTTCCCAGAGAAGGGCAGACTCTACCATACGGATGCTCTGTGCATGTATTTGTTAAAGGACCTATTTATATAAAATTGTTTCTAAAACAGAAAAAAAAAAGAAAGAAAGAAATAGGATTGTAGACAACATAGACATGATGGCAGCAATAAGCATTATGCCATGGACCATAATTGGGCCCTGCATCCATGTTCTTGCCTTGGCTTCTTTCAATTAACTGTGACCAAGGTACATAGGGAAATCAACACTTTTCTCATATGTTCCTTTTGACCATGGTGTTTTGTTACAGCAAAAGAAACTAAGACATTAGCAAAATGGTAAATTGCCTCATTAGGGATTTGGAATATTGTAACTGTCGTTTCTTTTGTAACGGCCGTCAGGTTCTGTTACTTTGTAAAGGCCGGCCGGTTCTGTTGCTCCGGTCGGCAGGTCAGGGTCTAGCAAGAGAGAGTGGGGACGGAGGAAGGGGAAAAAAGGGGCAAGAGACGCAAAAGATAGATACAAGCCAGAGTCCGGTGGAGTCTCTTCAAGTCTTCTTTATTCTCTTCTCTTCTTACTATATTCTCACTCCTTCAGTCTCCTGACACCTCTCACTTTCTCTCTCCTTCCTCTACTTCCTACTTCCTACTACCTCCTACTACTTACTACCTCTACCTTTCTACCTCTACCTCCTCGACTCCTCTACTCCTCTACTCCTCTACTGATCTACTCTTTTATAGAAGGGAAATCCTGGGTATTTATACCCTTTACCACGTGACTTGCCCTCGTGCACAATCTCAACTGAAGCCACTACATCACGTGCCTTGTAGCCATGGATACCAGGAGCACCTGGCAGCTGGGGGCACTAAACAGTGTAACAAGATGTTTATCAGAGTGCGCTCAGCTATTGCAGGCTGTTGAAACAAGTCTCTTGTCAGGGTATATGGCTCGAGATGGCTGTAAAGATGATAGCCACTTTCGGCTAAGAGTCGGCTCCCAACAGAATATCATAAATTACTGATAAAACAAAAAGAACCAATTTGAAAAGGAGAGACAAGGTTGAATGTTAGTAGAATGTAGAGCATGGTAACAGCACTGCTTATTGTTGATGGCTATCACAGAGGAGCAGGATTTTGAGTAGCTTTACAGTGTATTATGAAGATGTTAAGAATATCAGGTAACATATTAATAAGGGTACAATATATGAAAAGGACCATGGGGTTCAGATTGTTTCTGCAATATAAGGCTCTTGTACTTTACAGGAAAACACGCCATTTTATTATGAAATGAATGCATTTCATTTAGTGAGAAATATCAATAGTGAGAATAATATCATTAACAATACCTTTATCCCTATAAAGTCAATGAAGTCTGTGGACATGTATTTCACTCTAGATGAAGGGTCTCATTATAAATTTTGTAAGAGTAGGAGTAACTAAATTTTATTTTAGTTTAATATTACACACACAAACACAGACACACACATTATTATTTTTGAACAACTGTTATTGAACTCAGTGTCATTTTTCACTCAAAGTATTGTTTGTTGTTTTACTTTTAACTTCTATTTTGTAATTTTTTACACTATAGTTTGTTTTCTTTACATTTCCTTTCTCTAAAGTATTCTTTGTACCCCTTCCTGCAATCCTAAAATGCACATGGTCTCTTCTTTAATTAATTGCATGGGTTTATATTCTGATTGCTCATTATTTGGTAATACATGACTAATCCTTGTTCCCTTTCTTGGCTATGTCAACCACTTACATTCTCTGATTTACATTTTCCTGCAAATGCTTATTCAGGCTAAACATTTGGAAACTTTCTTCCATCAAGTTTGGTATGCTCACTGTTGTGTTCCTTCTTGAGATCATATGTTGGGGATAGTATTGGTGCGACTTCATAGTCTACCTATGCTCTTTCTAGAAGATTTATGTTCACAGGCAAGATCCTCGCTTTTTGATTCTCAAGGTCTTTCCCACTATCTTCTTCACTTTTCCCTGAGCATTGGATGAGGGGAAATATTCTAAGAAGGTACACTGCTTGTTTTTAAGTGTACATATAGAATTGAAGGAATCTTTATGGTGTGAGTCCCACTTGGTCTTTATTCCCTTCACTTTTTCCTCCAGTAGCATGTAGTATACTTTCTAGCAACTTGAATTCAAGGCATTAGAGGTAAGGTTTCTAGTTGGAGATCAGTCTAAATCTGAAGAAATAAGTCAAGATTGTCTTCAGGACTATCTCCTTACCACCAGTTTGTATAGAGCAACAATATCACTCAAGGCTTAGAGATCTGTGTGGCAAAACATGTCAATGAATATAAGGGGCCAAGGTGTTGGGTAACTTCAAGGAAACAGTACATCAAAACACAAAAGAACTGATGATTGCATGAACTCACAGAGAATTTCTCATCATTTATAAGAACTGCACGTGTTCAATTCATATAGTATATCACTACTAAGTATGAGGCATGGACAACTGCAAATATATTATAAATTAAGAATAGGTGATGGTATTTTTCAAAGAACATTTTTCTGTTATGTGGAACTTCAATATGATTACCATTCATGTTCTCTATATTGGTGTTACATCACCTGACAAAGAAATTGATGATACAAAACAAAAATATCCACATAGATGCATTATTAAGAAAATAAAAATAAGTCAGTCATGATAGAATACTGTTTGAGCAGCTACTCATGTGGCCTTAGCTGATATTTATAATTACCTTCCTCTAGTACTCATTTTGTAGTTCCTTCATCCTCCTCTACCAGCCCCTCAGCAAGTTGTAAACCTTTTCCTAGAAGAGTGACCCACACTTTTATTTCTGATGTATCTGTGCCCTTTGTCACCCTGTCTGGAATAGGCTGTTTCATTTAACTGTAAAAATTAATGAAAAATTTTGTAGAACCGATAGATACCCTAAAGCTTAATAATCACTGATGTAATTTTAGGAATTCTTATGGGATCATCGTTAAGACTTAAGAAGTCTTCTACTTGTCTATATAGCATCACTACACAATAGTACATCTTCATAGATTTGCAGAGATCTGTTCCAAAGAGGTGAACTATTGCTTACAGATTGTTATCTATGTTTAATGATAACAATAAAAGCATATTAATAGCAGGAATCTTTCCTAAAATGAAAGGCCCTCTCTTATAAGGGCCTTGCTTAATAAGAGAGAATCTGTAGCAGATTATATAATAATCTGAAGCATAGCATCTCAGGAAGATCACCTGCTAGTATTCAGCTTGTCCTGTCATCAGATAGAGATTCCAGATTAAGTGAGGAATGGAAAACCAGATGTCTTAGGTTCTGTAGGGCAAGACCTGGCACCCCGACTCACATGAAGATCAGGTGATAGTAGACTCTTTTTATCCTTGATTTTACAGCACCAGGCTGGAGATGCACAAGGTTTCTTGTCTCACACATTGACTCACTGATTCACTGTCACTCACAGTAATGAGATCTTCACAAGAACAAAGCACTGGAAGAAACTCCTCTTCAGTATGCTATGAGATCTCTAAGAGTAAAAGTCCAGCATTAACTAACCCTCATAATCTTGGAGAGACATACTCTCTATCAGATGCATGTTAACCCTGAGGCAGGCTCTATCCACTCCTCCTACTAATAAGGTTCCTCCCAACATTGCTGTCCCGGATGTTCACCTTTCTCTTACCCACATTCACAACAAGGAGGGTTTTCTCAATTGTATATGTCATCTGCTGGGCCTAATCTACATTGTTATCCTAGATTCCAGGTGACAAGTCTGTTTTGAACTGACAATCAGTGATCCTGTGGATGGTTCCTGAACTCACAGGTGCCTTGTATGAATGTGTGGCAGCTTAAGACAATTAGCATGCCTACTTCATGTACTGGTCACTAGAAGTTTCCAGAATTTTCCATCTTTGATTGGGAGTGTTCCCACACACTTGGTTGGAAGGACAAAAATCAAGTGTAGTTTGGGCAGTAGAGATGTGTTCTCCATTAAGAAAATCTGTTGCAGTCTCATGGGACTCTCATGACAGCTACAAACCTCTTTAACTCAAATTCTAGTGGAATCTGATGCCTGCTTCTGGTCTCTGTGGGAATTGTATGTGTGTGGTACAAAGACATTCAGCAGGCCAAACCCCCCACATATTATTATTTTTTCTTATTAAATAAATGTTAGAATTTTAATTGTTATGTTCCATATAAGTGTTTATTGTTATCCACCTTGCCAGTGTAGTTTTTGTCTCGTGTACTGCTCCTTATGGGACTTTTTTCTCTTGCATTCTTATTTAATTTAAAAAGATACTGATAGGAATGATAATTTGTAGAGTTTTTGCTTAATGTGTGTAAAGACCTGATCTGATTCACAAGTACTGTACAATTACACTTATAACCCCAGCATCCAGGAGCTGGAGCAGAAGGAAAAGCATTGAAGACTATCTTCAGGAAAGACACAGTTAGTTTGAGATCATCCTGCATCACAGATTATTACTAAATACATATAGTGAGAACAGGGCATAGGCCTTTCCTAGCATCAAATAGTAACACTTGTCAGATGGATTCTCAATAGTTTTCCAGGGACTTCCCTAGTAATGGATGTCCTTAATAATCTATGGTACCCTTCTCTTCTTTCATTTTGGTCTGAACTCACTGTGAATATTGTATAATGAAAGTAGTTTTCAAATATCCTAAACTTTGGGGTGTTAGCATAAAATTTTTATACCTATGTTGATTTAAATCAAATTTCCCCTACTCTGTAAACTCTACAAGCTCCTTTAACTTACACAAAAAGAGAGACCACCTTTTGAAATTGTGGTTTAGAGCACATCTCATACCAGTTTCAGTAGAAAGTAGGTAAAGCACTTGACTGACAAGAAAGTTCCTGATGTGGCAGGAAATTTTCTGTTTGTCTGTGTTTTGTCTGTGTCTCTGTTGTGTGTGTTTAGTCTCTCTCTCTCTCTCTCTCCCCCTCCCTCCCTCCCCCCCCCCCTCTCTCTCTCTCTCTCTCTCTCTCTCTCTGTGTGCATTTGTGTATCTACTTGAGGATGCCTGTAGTGGGAATTTTATAGTCTTGTTTACATGGTGTGAGAGACCAAGTTATATCAAAGGGATAGATATAGCAAATCCATAGAGGATGATTTGCATAATGGTGTCTCTCATTCCTGAGCATGCTCAATGAATCTGTATATAATCACATAACTCACACAGAATATTAGTTCCAATCACATCTTAGGTTTTCTTCAAGGGACCTTTTAATGGAACTCAGATCCTCTGGTTTGCATGGCCACCACAAATACGTGAACTGCCTTCCTTACCTCATTTCAAAACAGGGTTGTATGGCATATGCCTTACAATCCCGTATGTAGTCTTTCCCATTCTTTAGTTTCTCACAAATGCTCCTGTCTTTTCATGAATCCATCTCTGGTGATGCTGTGGCAAGATGAATATGAGTGGGCTGGCACAGTAGTCAGCCTTGAGAGGATATCTGTACACTTTGTTGTTGGTAAAATTGATTATCCTGCATTTTTATACTGACCACAGCAGTGATATAACAGAGCAGCAGTTATGGTGCCTCATAGAACAGTCCACTAGGGGCTAAAATAAAACTAAAGTGAAGACAAGGATTGTGAAAATAAGACCATCATCAAAGATGTCATGGAAGGATTCTGTTACGTGAGTGGGGAAACATCCACAAAAGTCAGATGTTAGGACTGTGATAACTTCTACTCAAGATATTAGTAAGTACTTATTTCTTCAAAATTCTAGTATATACTGAAGATCAGCTGTAATCTCCTGTAACATGAAATCGACCAGTCTTTGCTTTTTCCCTTGGCTGACAGCCTTTATTGGGACATTCTATTAAATATCCTTTCAATATATATAGAGAGATTCATTCTCTCTATGCTTTAAGATATGTTTATCTAGAGAACCTGTACTAATACAAGTGTGGTTTTTCTCTCCTTCATCACTGATGAAGATGTGCTGGTTCACAATAGTGCTCAACAGTGTTTCCCTTATGTTTCTGGCTTTTCTCCCAGGGTTGTTTCATACCAAATGTCTGTTGAAAGGAAGTTGCAGTTTCTCTGAGCCCAGCGTGAAGCCACAAAACAAAACTGTTGTTTCCTAAAATCCTTTTTGAATGTTAATAGACTGGGCACTCTTCCATTCATGAGTCAGATGGATACCTCCACTGCACCTATGAAAGCTATTCACCTATTTCAGGAAGAAGAAGATAAGTGCTGTGAGGAAAGCTCAGCCAAGGTCTGAAGTCAGGTCCTGGTAAGTGCAGGATCAGTACTCACAGAGGGGGGTTGGAGCAAGTATCTGAATAGCCTGATCTGGAATCTTGAGTTCTCCCCCAGGGTTGGGTGAGGTGAGATTCCTCTTGGAGGAGAGGCACAAATGCTAATGGAGTGCAAACCACTTCTGAGATCTGGAAAGGACTGACCTAGACCAGAAGCACACGTTAACCTTGAGGAATATTCACTGGCCATCAAGCCTCCAAGTGAATCTGTCAGTCAGACAAAGAGGCAGGATCTTCCAATTCCTCTCTGCAAGTTTGCTGCAACTGTGCAGGCTTGTGTAGTTCTCTGCTTCCTGCTTTGAGCTGTGCTGTTGGGTGCTGTGAGAAGACCCCAGGGAAGCTCTGAAATCAGACATGGTGAGCACAGGAAAAAAATGCCCACAATGGGGAGGAGCAGGTGGTTGAGCAGTGGGAGCTGGGTTGGTGGGTGTAAGGAGCAGGCCCTTAAACAGGACCAACTCCATTTTGTAATAGGAAACTTGTAAGACATGTCTGGACATGTCTGGTACTTGTAAAGGCAAGTCTGGAAATGAAGCTGTGCTGAGATAACCAGACACGAGTGGTTATCTTCCATGTACGTCATCAGTAACTCCAAATTCAGCATAAAAGAGGAGCCTGTCCGAAGCACTTCATCACACTTGTAGCCATGACTGGCTAACGTGATCCTCCGGACAAAGCCTCCTCAGCACCCGGTCATCAAAGAATTAACCGAGAGACCAACACCTTCAACTTCGTGGTCGAGCTCCGCTTGGACTTCAAGCCGAGAGACAACGAACACCTCCAGCTTCGTGGTCAAGCACCCTACGAGGTCAAATTATCTGGAAGCCACAGCCTGACCCTGCCTTACCGGACTCTGGACCTGTAACCCAAAACCAACATAAGGACTCAGGTCGTATAATCCATGAATGAATGACTTGTCTATTGCTATGCTTATTTCTTCGGTAATTAGCAACTTATTAGCAACTTATTAGGCATATTGTTAGAGGCAACCTATAGTAAATGTGACAATATCTTGTCGTAGCAATAACCTTAGCATTTGCGTTTGTGTTGGCTTGCTGTGCATTATCATTAAAGAAGCAACTGAATTCCACAAACTCTCTGTCTCTTGGCGTACTCTCTTCCCTCTCGAGGAGCTGATGAACTCACAGTCAAATCCAGTATACGATCCCTGAGTGGAGCAGGACCTGTCGCTCCTCTCCCCGCGGGGGATTCAAACCCCTTGCTCTTAATAGATAAGAGACCCTGCTCGTGACAGATTGGCGTAGTCGGCAGGATTTGACTCATGAGAAAGTTCCTCAGTAAGAGAGTGGAGAGACAAGCCGATAAGAGATTTGAGGAGTTAATGAAAAGTAAAGGACTCAGCAACCTCCAGTGGTAATTAGAAAAAAGGAAATTAAGCTTCTGTATTGGCTGGCAGATCTCCTATATTAAATATGCAAGCACTTGCTAACAAATTTAAAAGGCTCAAAATACACCCCATTACTGGCAAAGAGCCGCAAACGGAGGAAGAAATGAAATGGAAGGATGCAGCACAGGCAGTAAAGGGCAGAATTGGCATGAAACCTGTTGATATAACGCATCCATTAACTGATCCTAATTCAGTTCAAATGGCAGTGGAACAGGCCAAAAAGGATCAAGTGCCTGCAGTCATTATGAAAACCATACAAGACATAGATAAAGATAGATTGATGGGCAAAAGGCTAGCCATGAATGTTGCCAAGTCCAGAGGAGGACTGATCACCCTCCAAGGACAGGCAGTTTCCCTCCCGATAACGATTATACATAAAAAGACTCCCAAATTGGATCTCAAAACCCCTCAGAAAGGAGGAGGAAGTGGTCAGTTCCCACCACCCCC
>NW_021605188.1:127431-130776 GCF_004785775.1 Grammomys surdaster | reverse complement strand
GGGTCCTCTCTGGGGCTGGAGGGAAAACATCAGCCAGATGTGACCATTTGTGTGGTCCTTGTGGTGCTCCTCACTTGCAAACCAGGTGGTGACCTATGAATAAGTTCACTATCATGGCTGATTCTGAATTGGCCCAAAATGTTCGCATCATTGGCGTGCTTGGAGAATCATGGGTGGTTTCTTTGAGTCTGCCGCACATGTGTCCAAGCACTTTTTCTTTTACAGTATACATTAAGAAGACGGGTATAGGTCTGCTTTTACATGTTACTAGTTTTTGTTTTGTTTAGTTTTTGTCATTTTTTTGTTGCAATTGTTTATAGTTCTTTATATGTTTAGTGTTTTGATTATTATGTGGCAAAGGTACTTTTTTTGTCTAATCTATTTGGAATTTTCAATGCTTCTTTACTGTTATAGGCATCTTTTCCTTTAGTTTAGGAACTTTTTCATTTATGATTTTATTGAAAATATTTTCTAGACTTTTGAGCTGATATTCTCTTTTTCTTTTCCAATCATCTCTAATTTTTTGCCTTTTCATATGTTGCAGTGTCCCTGGTTGCTTATTGCCACGATAATGTTAGACTCAACATTTTGGTTTTTCACCAATATGTCCATTTTTCTATTTATCTTCCCTTCCTGTTCTATGGGTGAACCTTGTCTCTGTAGTTGTCAGTGTACAGACAATTTCAATTGCCTGCCTTCAGGGACTTAGCAACTGCTTAAGTCATTCCCTGCCTCACCCACCTGCTGCTGTTGTCAGGTGTGCTTTGCATTCATGGACCACCAGCTACAGCCACTCTCTATGTTTGTTCCCTGTCTCTGTTCTCTGCACATGCCTCTTTATTCTCTGTCTCAACCCTCATGGCTCTCTCTCTCTGCTCTCTGTCTGTCTGTCTGTCTGTCTGTCTGTCTGCCTGTAGGTCCTCTTGTGTACCTCTATCCCTTCCCCAGGTTCTCACTCCTCTCACTTCCCCCAAACAACCTCTTTTGCAAAATATCTGTTACATGTTTTGATTTCTAATGACCTTCTGTAATAGGATAGCTTGTATTTCTTGATGACATATTTTCCTTGCTGTTATTTACTATATTCCTATGCTGGTATCTAGGTATCTGTGTTTGAGGTGATGATTGCTCTAGGTACTGGTTTCTGGGTTTGTCTTGTTTGTTTTAAAGTTCTATTCCTGGGTTACTATTCGATTTTTGGATTTTCAGAGAGTGTCAGCTTTTGGGCCAATATCCAATCATCATTGAGTGCATACCATGTGTGTTCTTTTGTGATAGGGTCACCTCACTCAGGTTGATATTTTCTAGTTCCATACATTTACCTAAGAATTTCTCGAATTCAATGTTTTTAAAAGCTGTGTAATATTTGAGTTTGTTGGTCTTACTGTGTAATTGCTATCCTCTTGAGGACCTTCAATCCTTCCCCTAACTCTTCCACAACAGTCCCCAGGTCCATTCAATGTTTGACTGTGGTTCTCTGCAGCTGTTTCAGTCAGCGGCTGGGTGGAGCCTCTCAGTGGACAATTATGCAAGGCTCCTGTGTGGGAGCATAACAGAGTGTCCTTAATACTGTTATGAATTAAATCTTGCCAGTAAGGGGGGGGTCTGTAGTTGGGCAAGCTTTCATTGGCCATTCCCTCAGTCTCTGCTACAGCTGTACCCCAGCATTTATTTTAAATAGGACAAATTTTGTTCTGTGTGTCTACTGTGTTGTCGTTGAATTTGATCCTTCAGCTTTGTTCTCATGATCCCATGCTTTCACCATTTAGTCTCTGTCCCTAAATCACATAAGATACTGTATAAATATTTGTTATTCAATATTAATATATTTTGCAAGCCTGTTGGTTTTATATTTTAAACTTTATTGCTTTTATTTTTCCAAGACAAAATTTCTCTATGAAGCCCTTCCTGTCCTGATAGTAGATATAGAATTCACACAAGCCACCTGACATATTATTGTAAAACAAGCACATCCTTCTGTGCTGCTCTTCATCCACATCTCAAATTTTGAAATTTATCCAAATATAAAGACTATATTCTGTTTCTAAGGATGGCATATGCTTGTGATCTCAATAATACCTGAGGCCTCAGAGTCATTGGATTCCAGGTGTATGATGTTCTGCCTTACTTGTGTGTTTCTTCTGAATTTTTTGGACAAATAGGAGTATTTTACCTGTGTGGATGAACATGATTATCATATGTGCCTAATCTTTCTTTTTTCTTTTTTCTTTTTTGGTTTTTCGAGACAGGGTTTCTCTATATAGCCCTGGCTGTGCTGAATTCACTCTGTAGACCAGGCTGGCCTCCAACTCAGAAATCTGCCTGCCTCTGCCTCCCAAGTGCTGGAATTAAAGGCATGTGCCACCACCGCCCGGCCATGCCTGATCTTTAGTTTTGCCAGAATGTGGCCTCAGAACTCTTGATCTTCATGTTACAGGTAGTTGTTAGTCCCCATGTAGATATTTGAAATTGACCACCATTGTGTGGAAGACCAGCCAGAGCTTTCCACTTCTGAGTTATCTCATTCTTCGGCCCTATGTTGCTTATTTATGATCAACATTTATATTACTAATATTTTCATCTGTCCATTTATATCTGTTTAAACATGCATTCCGTTTTAGTAAAATTTTATTAATGTTGCATTCTAAACTGGTACACTTTACGTTTCTGTAAGATGAATGCAGAACTGCTTTGAATGTCTAATTCTTTGTAGGAACTTCAGGAAAGAACTATGAGTTCTCTCTATCATTTTTGTTTCCTTGGTTGATTTTTACAGAGGCATGAGTGTCTTAATATGTAGCTTTTGCTGCCCTGGAACTTGTTGCATTGACCATGCTGGCATCAAGCTTAAGGACAAATACCTGCCTGTGCCTCTGAAATTAAAGACATGAGCAAAAACACCCAAGTTGTCCATCATTTATATAGCTATAATTGTTCACACAATTTCTTTAATGTGTGCTCAGTGCTATTGGTCTGTTTCCATCTCCATCTCCCTCTCAATTGGCATTTCTCTTGCAAAACTATATCCTATTCAGTGGGTTCAGAAGTGACACATGCAATCCTCACAATACAAGTTGCTTTTACAATGACATAGCAATTAGATTATAGCTTCTGTATCCAAAAATAAATGGAGGCCACACCGGAAATACATGATTATATTGTCTAGGAAGCATACATTTATTTACAGTGATGTCAGCATCATGCTTTGTGTTGTACACATATTTTAGGATGCAATGAATTTTGATGATGTGCATATCAACTTCACTGGAGAAGAGTGGGATTTGCTGGATCCTTTCCCGAAGAATCTCTACAAAGATGTGATGCTGGAGACCTACTGGAACCTCA
>NW_021605188.1:123461-124431 GCF_004785775.1 Grammomys surdaster | reverse complement strand
TAGAGGTTTAGCAATATTTAAAAAGCCCTGCTGTGATTATTTGAATTCAACAGAGCTGAAGATATGAAAATGTTGTTTAATTTAGAATATAAGACACAAGTTCTGAGGTGGATCTTTCAATCATTTTATATTTGTTTTTAAACAGGCTTTACTGGATATAAATATCTCTTAAATTATTAACATGTTTATGTCTCTATAAAGATTCAAATATGTATCTATCATATTTCAATGGACAGATATGTTGTTCTAATATGAGTGAGGACAATGTCCATAATGATTAGCATCTACTAGTCTAGGAGCAGTCAACCCTTTAAAACTAATTTAGATCCTTAAGGGATAGAGACCATGTTGTATACGAGAATTGGGATAGGGTTCAATGACATACCATTGTGACCAGAATTGTATGATTACATATATTATGTCCTTAAAAATAGACAATAATAATGCCGGGTGGTGGTGGCGCACGTCCTTAATCCCAGCACTTGGGAGGCAGAGGGAGGCAGATTTCTGAGTTCGAGAGTTCGAGAGTTCGAGGCTAGCTTGGTCTACAGAGTGAGTTCCAAGACAGCCAGGGCTACACATAGAAACCCTGTCTTCAAAAACCAAAAAAAAAAAAAAAAAGACAATAATATTTAAATGTATATGTTCTTTTTTTAAAAGTATATATGTTCATGTTACCCATTTTAAAGAAACATTCAGACTTTTATTATTATTTACAATACTTTTACCTGAGTGGGTATATTGATTAAATAGGTTTTTGTCTTTTTGTATTTATTGTTTAAGTTTAATTTATTATGAATGAAATAAACTTAGGCAAACATATTCAATTTACTTTGCTTATAACCCATTTGCTATTACATACATGATATGAATCAAAAACTATGATCTCATGTGTATAGTCTATACATAAGTAATAAAAGGGCAAAATTTAATAAGCCATTAATTTGTGTCTTTTGCTTGTCTGGGATTC
>NW_021605188.1:113921-120461 GCF_004785775.1 Grammomys surdaster | reverse complement strand
GTTTGATTCCTGCAAATTATGCCAGACATACAGTTTTTAAAATATTAAGTTGCTGACATGTGTGTTAATGCCCCAATCTTGCTGTTACTACAATAAATATCCAGCACGGCTAGACTTGGTCTCTCAGTTTGGACTTGATATCAGGTTGACAGGTGAGAGTTTTACTGAGCTCATAATAAAAACATTTGTGGGTTTACATTGCAATAGGCTTCTTGGTGGAGTTTGGGGTCTTTCTGACTAGGGAATAAAATCTTATTGCAGAGACTGGAACCTCAAGACCTTCAGGACTCCCAACTGAAGGGTTGAAAGGCTGCCTATTAAGATGTGTCATTGTTCTTCTTTGGGTCAGTGGCTTATCTGTCAGATTTGTGTCTGTGTGCCTTGGTTTTTGGATTTTTCTTGAGTATTTGTGGAGGTAGATGACTAAAGGAGCATGGAACCACAATACAGTGGATGCAAAGGAAAGTCGTAACCACAGAGGGTTTAAAAGATGTTCCAGAGTCTGGTGTAGTGAACGGTGTGCCCCTGGTCTTAACTTCTGAGAAGGTTGGAGTAGATTTGGAACCTAGATACATGACTCACAGTTGCCATCCTTCATTTTCTCCTCTATCCAAGCGTAGGAATCTTCTGGGTAGCCTTTAGCGCTCCCTAGTGGCTGTCTATTATGTGTGTGGCACTTTATTCTGTGACTTACAGAGAAAATGAGACTTTTTCCATTCCAATCAATTTAGTTACTAAGCTTGGTTCAAATCCTTCTTACCAAGAGGACCTTGCCCCATTCTATTGTCGATGACAGAAAGCTCTTTGACACAGCATCCAGGGCAAAATCAGGGCCGTCCCACCCTGTTTTACAGGGTGGAAAGGACAAAGACCTCATTTTTCCCCTCCTGATCAACACTGTTCCTTGTCCATATGTGAATCTGTAGTTTTGAATTTGGAGCTGTCAGTAGATAACAGGTTGTACTTCATCCATTGCAACAAAGTTAGCATATCTTCCTTGGCTTGGCAGTCCTATCTCCAAGTCTTTGGGGCAATCTGCTTCTCTGTTAACCTTCCAGCTGCTTTAGCCACCTCATTGGCTGTACTGGCCTGGGAATCCAGGGTTAAAGCCACCTCACTCCTGGGCAGCACAGCCTCTGAACTCCCCATTCCAGTGTATCCTTCCCTGCTCTGAGCCAGGTGCCCTCCCCATTTTGTCCTGGCTCAGCTACAACTCCAAGTCCCTCATGAGGTGGCAGAGAATCCTGTAATTGATATGGATATATGATTGGTTGTATGTTTTTACAACTTCCTCATTTATTATTGTCTCTGAGTCATAGCTGTCTTAAGTTCTCAATTATTTCAGAGCTACAGTCATCTGAAGGAGCCTCAATTGAGGATGTGCGCTCATCAGAATGGCTGGTTGCTATGTCTGTGAGACATTACATTTATGATTGATTGGAAAGGCTCTTCCACTGAGGCTGCCAATATTCCTAAGCAAATGGGCCTGGGCTGGATGAGAGACCTAGGTGAGCACTCGACAGTGACCAAGTGAGAAAGCCAGCCAGGAAACAGTGTTTTTCCATGCTTTTTGCCTCCATTTTCTGGATTCAATTTCTATTCTCAGATCCTAGTAGGATGAGCTGTGATCTGACAGAACCATGGACAACAACCATTTATTACCTCAGATAGAGTTAGTAAGTCAAGGTCATAGAATTTCTTGGAAAATTTACTCTGTGAAAAATTCATCTGGTTGTCTTTTGTGTCATATTTTGGCCAGAAATCTTTAGTAGTTTGCTTATGCCCTGAAGTACTGAGTAGGTCGAAATTTAGAAATAATAGAATGATTTCTGTATTTTTAGTTTATTTATTTATATTTGTTAATTTTTCCCACTTATTCAATTTACATCTCAATCACTACCCCCTTCCCATTCCACCTTATACAGTCCCTCATCCCTGACTCCTTTCTATCTCCCCAGGGAGGGTTGGGACCACTTGTATATCCCCCAGCCATGGCATGTCCAGTCTCTGCATAGTTAAGCACTTCCTCTCCTACTGAGGTCAGAGAAGCCAGCCAAGTATGGGGAACAGTTTGGACAGACAGATAACATGTAATGGGACATGCCCTGCTCCAGTTGTAGGGGGACCCACATGAAGACTGAGTAGCACATGTACTACATATATGGTGGGGTACTCCGTCCATCCTGTGCATGCTCTTTGTTGGTTACTCAGTTTCTGAGAGACTCCTAGGTCCCAGGTTAGTTGACTCTGATGGTCACCTTCTGTACTTCCTGTTTCTTCAGAGTCCCTCATTCATTTCCCTAAGTCTTTGAAAAGACTCCCTGAGCCATGTCCAATGTTAGGTTGTGGGTCTCTGCATCTGTTTCAGTCAGGTGATGGATGGAGACTCACAGAGGACAATTATGCTAAGTTACTGTCTGCAAGTATAACAGAGCATCTTCACTAATGTCAGGGATTGGTGCTTACCCATGGATGGGTCTCAATATGAGCAGGGTATCATTTGGCCAATCCCTCAGTCTCTGCTCCATCTTTGTGCCTGCATTTCTTGCAGAGAGGTCAAATTTTGGGTGGAAAGGTTTTTAGTTCTGTTGGTGTCCTTAACTCTCCCCTGGGGGTCCTGGCTGGCTGCAGGATCCATATCTCACTGCTATGCATTTCAGTTAAGATCACCCTCATAGACTCCTTGGTGCTCTCCCACTCATGGTCCCTGGCACATCCTAAAGATGCCCCCACCTTTCCCCTCTCACCAACCACAGATTTTGATTCATATTCCTCACCCTCTGGCCCTCTCCTGTCTCTCACCATACCTGTTTCTGATCTCCTTTCCCTTTCTTATCTACTCTTCCATCCAGTACTCTCTCTTCTATCTGCCTCCTGTGACTGTTATATTCTCCCTTCTCTGTGAGATTCAACCGTGAACATTTGGGCCTGCCTTTTTGTTTAGCTTTTTTGGGCCTCTGGAGTGTAGCATAGATATTCTGGACTTTATGGTTAATATTCCCTTTAAGTCAGTGAATTCATGCATGTACGTTTGGGTCTGGATTACCTCACTCAGGATGATAGTTTCTAGTTGTATCCATTTTCCTGCATGATGTACTTGTCTTTATAAGTGAATAGTATTCCAGTTTGTAAATGAATCACATTTTCTGTATCTGTATTTTGGATTAGAAACATTTGGATACTTACCAGTTTCTAGCTGTTATAAATAAAATGGCTATGAACTTAGTGTACCATGTGGTCTTGTGGGTATATGACTAAAAAGATACCCTAAGTGTACCACTTCCTCCTGGTAAGTCTTAAATTAATGGAAGGTGTAGGCAAATTGTTTCCTAGTCTCAGGAAAGTACTTTAAATAAAACCTGCTGCAACTGTTGTCCAAGAGATGTAGGGTCCATCAACTTAAAAGCAGAACTTGAGAGGATCATCTAAATTGTGCTGTTTCTCAAAACTGAAAAATTCAAGGTCATGGAGTCTTCCTCTGTGGTTTTAGTTTAGCACCATTGAACCATCTTTTGGCAGAGTCAGTACCTCTGACTTGGACCCTTGGGGAAACTCAGAGACTGAGCCAGTGAGGAATCAGTGAGAGTTCATTGCATTGAAGTTGTAAGGATGATGCTTGAGTTGCATTTTACTACCACAACTTGTTGAGATGCCTAAGGCATTGATACATATGCTATGAAGAGATGCATACAGGGAGAGGAAGTACCCAAACTGAGAGATGTATGAGAAGTTATAGGAATAGGGCCTTCTGAGCCTTTAGAAAGTGAAGTCTAGTGTGTCTGAGACAAAGCTATTGAATTTGGTGTTTGCCCCCTCCTATGTTTCTTGTCTGGGTCCAGTCTTCTCTCCCTATGTGCACATTACTATCAATTGCAATGGGAAAGGGTATTCTGGGCCATTGAATGTTGGAAAGATATGTTGCTTTCTGATTTTATAAGATGAGGTTATCAAGATACTGCCTTGAGTGTCAGAAGAGACTTTACACATTGTACAGTGTCTGAGCTCCTACAGACTATTAGGATCCCTGAAGACTGAATGCATTTTTATCACAGGATGAACATGAGCCTGTAGTGTCAAGGGTGAGAATGCAGGTAAGTGAAAGAAAAAGCTTCTGGATAGGATGATGTTTTTGAAAACTTTTCTGTCCTGTCTGGCTTTCTTTGTGGAGCTCATGGAAGCTCTTGTAGGAGGAGCCTTTCCAGATTCCTTTCGGGGATATGATAGTGTATATAGACTCAATACTGCAGTGAGTGTATAATTCTTTTTAGAAACTGCAGTAAAGAACTGTGATTTCTCTCTATCATTTTTATTTCCTGGTTTATTTTTGTAGCAAAGTGATGTTCTTAACATGCAACTTTTGCTGTCCTGAAACTCATTGCATAGACTGTGCCAGCATCCAGCTCAGTGACATATACCTGCCTGTACCTCCGTGATTGAAGACATGAGCAAATACATGCAGCTTGCCCATCATTTTAGTAGTTAGTAATTGTTGATATAGTTTTGCAAATGTTTGCTCAGTACTGTTGATCTGTTTCCCCCTGCATATCCCTCTCAGTTGCCATTTGTGTTGCAAGGCATTTGTGTTCAAATGCATCAGAAGCAACACACATGAAACTTATAATTCAATTTCCTTCTAAAAATGACAGAATGATTAGATTATAACTTCTGTTTTAGGAAATAAGTGGAGGAAGCACCAGAATTATGTCACTGTATTGTCAAAAAAGCATATATTTGTTTACAGCAATGTCACGATCATGCTTTGTGTTGTACACATGTATGGGATATTTTAGGATGCAGTGACTTATGATGAAGTGCAGGTGAACTTCACTGCAGAAGAGTGGAACTTGCTGGATTCTTCCCAGAAGAATCTCTACAAAGATGTGATGCTGGAGACCTACTGGAACCTCACTGCTATAGGTAAGACTGTGAATTTTCTTTTGCTTTTAAAAATAAGGAAATAATGTTTCCTAGTTACTGATGATCAACTCATTTCAGCAGAGAACAAGTAATATTGAGTGGAATAAATCAGGTTCATTGCTGTGAAAATTCAGAGTAACTTGAATTTTGTCAAATTTCCAATACCATATCATTCATTTCCTGGTACTCTGTTTTAGGCTATAATTTGGAAGACCATCACATTGAAGAACAATGTGAAACTCCAAGAAGTCATGAAAGGTAATTTTAATGTTTAAGCTGATACAAATCTGCCTGTGGGGAAATTTTACTATGATCTGGAAGCTCTAAAGGAAAGCAAGTGTGTAAAATATCAGTCCTTTTATTGTAGCTATGATGATAATGTTCTCACAAAACCGTGTACCTCACTGTCAATTTTCTGATTTGTGTTGGCAAGGCATTCTTCTAAGAAAACTGACAAGGAAACAGGGCCTTTAGAGTTACCTTTATTTGATTGGTAGCTCCATTAGAGCTATACTGTGGAACTATCCCTCTGTATGGTCTCATAATATTTAGATGTTGCACATTGAATATTGATCCATAACCTTCTTATAAGCAAATAGTCCATGATTAAGTTGGTGATGCTCATATTCTTGTAGTGAAATTTTTAAGTTTCTGGTGTGGTCAGTATATGAGAGTCAAAATGTTGTCATGGAGAAACCTTAATCCATATACAGGAAGTCTACAATGAACCAAAAGTCAGTGTTGTAAATTTGATGGGCAAATGTTTCACTTTTTCTTCTTTTTTTCATTGGTATATCAAGTGTCAGAATGAATGAAACCATGTGAGCATAGGGATACTTAAAGGAGCCACATACCTTTTAAAATTCTAGGACAATGAGAAGAAATGTAGTATTCTGCCTCTGGGAGGCTCTCTGAATATGATAGACGTTTGCAATTAATTAGTTTTCTGACTTTACTGGAAACAACCCAAAAGTTGCACTGCAGAAAATCCCTATGGATACAAGAAATATTGAAGTTGTTCTGTTTTTTTCTGGGTCCCATTTCAACTGTATTGTGATTCACACTATAGGAAAATTATAAATACAACCAGTGTTATCCAGGTCTGCCTCATTCCATTTTTCTTCAGATATGTGAAATCCATCATATAGAAATCTCATATAGAAAAGGGATGTTAGAAATATAAGCCATGTAATAAATGTTACATGAATCACAGGAATTGTCAAAGAGGGAAAACTACCCATAGTGGGGAAGAACACCATGAACATGTGAAGTGATAAAACCTTATGATCTGATTCTTTTTTTCATATTAAACTAAACTATAAAATTAATTCATATGGATAAAATGATTGATCAGGGTAATGAATATGATTAAGCCCTCACATGTGCCAATTATCATTGCAGGCATGTAAGAAGTCACAGTGGTGAAAAACCATATGAATATAATCAATGTGGTAAGGCCTTTGCAAGATCCAGTCATCTCCAACATCATAAAAGGACACATACTGGAGAGACACCTTATGAATGTTATCAATGTGGTAAAGCCTTTGGAAGTTCCAGTCATCTCCAAAGGCATAAGAGAACACATACTGGAGAGAAACCTTATGAATGTAATCAATGTGGTAA
>NW_021605188.1:84794-113911 GCF_004785775.1 Grammomys surdaster | reverse complement strand
ATTTATAAGTGAGAAGTCTTCAAAGACATAAATGATCACATACAGGAGAGAAACTTTATCAATGTAATTAATATAGTAAAAGCCTTTTCACAAAGTTTTTGTTTCCAGAACCATAAAAGGACCCATATTGGAAAGAAACCTGTGAATGTCATCATGGTGGTAAAATCCTTTTTATAAAGATTTTCCCCAAAAACATAAAAGAACCCATATTGGACAGAATTGTGAATATAATCAATGTGCTAAAGCCTTTGCATGTCTCACTAGTTTCAAAAACATAAAAGATCCCACATTGGAGGAAACCTCATGAATGTAATCAACGTGGCAAAGACTTTTCACAACTTTTATGAGCCTATGAGAGGAATACAGTGAAGACTGTTGCAGAAGAACCCAATATATTGAACCCAATCTATTGAAGGTGTCAGTACCCTGGGATGAGCAGAAAGAACAGCAGCAGCAGTTGAGTGGAGTCTAGCAGAACCTAGTGTACTTCAGAGGGAAGGGCTGGTGAGGTGACCCAGCTTCTTTCTTTTGAGAAGTGCAGAAGATCATCTGTGGACCCCAGATACTGGAACAAGAAGCTGTAATTTTGAAGTTACTTTAGATACCCCAAGGTTTTTAGGATCCAGAGCTATGGAATGCCTTCTCAGGAAAACAACTTTCAGGAAATAAAATCAGCCAAAGGGAAAGAATTGTGCTGCAGTGAGCAGGGCAGGAAGGAGTTGGAGATCTGAAGGATGCTTTTACATCAGACATGGAGATGCAGTTTGGAGATTGCCTTGCCAGCTTTCAGTCTTCTTTTGTCCCAGTATTTCCTCACAATGGCATTTAGGATTGTGAGAATTTAGATGTCTATGATGTAATATTTTTTTTGAAAGTATAGGTGATTATAGTTACATGATAGAATGAATCTCAAAAGAGACTGAACTTTTGACTCTCTCTCTCTTTTTTTTTTTTCTCCTTTTGAGACAGGGTTTCTATGTGTAGCCCTGGCTGTTCTGGAGCTCACTCTGTAGACCATGCTGGCCATGAACTCAGAAATCCACCTGCTTCTGCCTCCTAAGTGCTGGGATTAAAAGCATGTGCCACCACTGCCTGGCTAAACTTGGGACTCTTAACATTCTTTGAATTCGGTAGATGATGGGGAGTTTTTAATTTGAACCTCACATATTTTGCATTATGCCATTTTAAAATATGGTCCCCATACACTCATGTGTATGCACAATCATATGGGGGCCAGGCAGTAATGTAATAGTATAAATATGCTTGGCTCACGGAGTGGGAGGATGTTATTATGAGATGTGACCTTGTTGGAGGAAGTGCATCACTGTGGGCGTGGGATTTGAAATTCCACCCAGCGTAGAATGGGCCCTCCCACTAACTCCCTGTCAGACAGTCTTGTAGTGGGAGACAATTAAATCTCCAACCCAGATAAGACTGTTCAATGAAAACACAACTCAGTCACTATGAATATATGCTGCAAGCTTAGGTTGGGCAGATTCACCACTGCTCTACCCTGTAACCCAGCTATGAGACACTTATAACTTGAGGATTTTCCAGTCACGCATTTGTCCTTCTACCTCCTGCTTCCCAGTTGTCCTTGTCTTTTCTCTCCTCTCTTCTTTCCAGTAGTCCTCTCTCTTCTCTCACCAGTCGTCGTCATCTCCATCCTCTCTGTCATCTCCATAGCCTTCCTCTTCCATTGCCATCCTCTCTCTCTCTCTCTCTCTCTCTCTCTCCCTCTCTCTCTCTCTTTCACCAACCTTTATTTCTCTACCTCCCTTTCCTCTGCCCAGTCACTGGCTCCAGCCTTTATTTTATAAATTAAGATGAGCAGAAGGTTCACTAGAAATCACCTGTGTAATCACTCACACCTACTCTGTAGCACTTCACAGGAAGGGAATTAGTATCAAAATACAAGGCCGAGAATATCCACAACACAGTCTCTTCCAGGCTTCCTTTGGATCAAGATGCAGAACTGTCAGCTTCTTCGCCAGCATCCTGTTTTCTTGCATGCCTGCCACGCTACCTGCTATGATCAAAAAAGACTAAATTTCTGAAACCATAAGCCAGTCCCAATTAAATTGTTGCTTTTATAGTAGTTGACTTGTTCATGATTTCTCTTTGTAGCAATAGAAACACAGAAAGCCTGTGAGTGTATTTAATATGGTCAAGCCTTTGCACAATTCTCTAGTTTTCATTATCATGAAAGAGTATGTGCTAGAGAGAAACCTTAAAAATATACTTAGTATAAGGAAGCCTTTGCACACCTCTATAGTCTTCACAATTATGAAACTATGCACACTGGAGAGAAACTATGAGTGTTAGCCACATGGTAAAGCCTTTATGTTATGGGATCCACTGAGATCCGACAAAACTCAAACACAGGACAAGGCAAATGATAAGAATTTATTGTAATCAAGTCACTACTGATCAGTCAGGGCCACAAACTTATACTCAGAAGCTTAGCTGCAATGCACCCAGCCTCATCCCAACTCCAAGCCAGAAAGAAAGTTATATAGCTTCGAAAATTCAAAACCATTCCTGAATCTCTTTAATGAACCCTACATCATTGATCATGGAGGATTATCTTTGGTGTGTTTTCTACTTTATTTTTTATTATGTATTTTTGCATATATGGTTTTAAGGGAAATTGGTCTGTAATTCTCTCTCTCTCTCTCTCTCTCATTTTTTTAGCTAAGTTTTTATATTGATTGGATATTTGTGTAACCATGGCTTCACAAAATAAAATCAGCTAAGGTTTCTTTTTCAATATTTTTGAATACTTTCAGGAGTATTTTCGTGAACTCCTCTTTGGAACTCTGGTAAAACTCATGGCCCTGGCTTCTATTTGTTGACAGACTTGTAATGACTTCTCTTTTTCTAGGTGTTTGGGTCTGTCTAAGTTATTTACCTTAGTTTGATTTACCTTTGGTAAGTGGAACCTATTGAAGAGATTACCCATTTGTTTTAGAATTTCCAATTCGATGGAGTATGGGGACATTTTCAGACTATGTCCTTACCATTCTCTGGATGTCTTCATTGTCAGTTATTTTGTCACCATTTTCATTTTAAATTTCATTAATTTGGATATTCTCTATCTTTTAATATGTGTTTCTATTTTGTCTACTAAAAGGCTCAAAGGACTGACTCCATGTTTCATTACTTTTTTGTATTCTTGTCTTTCTATTTTATGGATTTTGTCTCCCAATTTGATCATATCTTGATGTCTACATCTTTTCTTCATCACTCACTCACTTCTTTCTGTTCTAGACTTTAAAGCATGCTGTTAAATTGCCAGTGTGAGAGCTCTCCAACTTTTTCATGTAGGGACTTTATGCTATGAACTTTCATCTTAGAGATAGTTTCATTTTCTTTGTATTCTGAAAGATTATGCATTGACTTCTAGAAAGTCTCTAATTTCTTCCTTTATTTCTGTCTTAACCTAATTGTCACTCAGTAGTGAGGTGTGCAGCTTCCATGAGTTTGTAAGTTTTGTGTTCTTTCTGGTTTTGTTGATATCCAGCTGTAATCCATGGTCGTCTGATAAGATACATTGTGCTAGCTTGGTTTTTTTTGTTCTGTTTTGTTTTGTTTTTTTAATGTATTGAGACCTGCGATGTGTCTGAATATGTGGTCAGTTTACTAGAAAGTTTCATGAGGTGCTAAGCAGAAGGTATATTTTCTTATATTTCGGTAGAATGTTCTCCAAAATTCAGCTGGATTCATGTTCATGCTATCAATTAGCTGGAGTATTTCTCTGTTTAATTTTTGTCTGGAGAATTTATCCATTGATGAGACTGGAGTATTGAAATTTGCAAGTATAATATATGAAGATTATCATGTGATTTTTGCTTTAAAACTCTTTTCCAAAGGCTTGTCACCATGTGTTTAAGACATAGATGTTAAAAATTGAACATCTTTAGTAATTTTTTTTTGCCTTTTTGGAATACGTAGTAAGTATCTTTCTCCAATGTGTCATGGAAAACAGCTAAAGCTTGGCCCCATGAAGGGAGTATATGAGAGAAAAGCAGTGAAGCCTAGTTGCAGCAGGAGAAACCAGTATATTTAAGATGTCAATGCCATGGTATGAGTAGAAAGACCAGCAGCAGTGGTAGACTGGAAACAACCAGGACCTAGAGTGCTATAGAGGGAACAGCTGGAGAAGTGACCCAATCTCTTTTGAGATGCGCAGGAGATCATGTGTGGATGCCAGATACTGAAATATGAAGCAGTAATATTGACATTACCTTGGCAACCCCAAGATTTTGAGGTGCTGGAGCTGTGGGGTACCTGCTCAGGAAAACTGCTTTCAGGGAATAAAATCAGCCAAAGAGAAAGAATTGTGCTGCAGTGAAGAAAGCAGAAAGGAGTTGGAGATCTGAAGAACACTTTGATATCAGAAATGGAGATGCAGATTTTGGAGATTGACCTGTTGGCTTTTGTTCTTCTTTTGGCGCAATATTTCCTCACAATGGCATTTAGGAATGATGAAATATATTTTTTTGTGAATTTGGATGTATATGATGTGCTATTTGTTTTGAAAATATAGGGGATTACAGTTACATGATTATGAATCTCAGAAGAGACTTTGGACTTTTAACGTTTTTGAGACAGCTATAGATGATGGAGACTTTTTCCATTTGAACCTCATGTATTTTGCATTATGCTATTTTAAAATATGGTCCCCACACACTCATGTGTTTTAACAAGCATATGGGGGCCAGGAAGTGGAGTATGGTAGTTTAAATATGCTTGGCTGAGGGACTGGCTCGATTATGAAATGTGGCCTCATTGGATGAAGTGCATCACTATGGGGGTGGGCTTTGAAGCTCTCCCCAGTGCTGAATGGATCCTCCTATAGCTCCCTGGATACAGCCTCTTTCTGGCTGCCTGTAGATCAAGATGCAGAGCTCTCATCTTCTTGTCCAGCATCATGTCTTCTTGTATGCCTGTTATGCTTCCTACTATGATGAAAATGGACTAAATCTCTGAAACTGTAAGCCATCCCCAATTAAATGGTTGTTTTTATAGGAATTGCCTTGTTCATGAAACTCTTTTCATAGCAATGGAAATGCTAAGACAGAAACACTGGGAGTGTATTCAGTAAGGTCAACCCTTTGCACAATTCTGTAGTCTTCATTATCATGAAAGAATATGTGCTGGAGAGAAACCTTATGAATGTGTTTAGTATAATCAAGCCTTTGCACACCTCTGCAGTCTTCATCATTATGAAACTATTCATACTCGAGAGAAATTCTATGAATTCTAGGACTGTGGTCAAGCCTTTATGTTATGGGGTCCACTGAGACCCAACAAAATTCAAACACCAGGACAATGCAAATGATAGGATTTTTTTTGTAGTCAAATCACTACTGATTAATGAGGACCACAAAAATGTACTCAGAAGCTTAGTTGAATCACCCCACTCCCACCCTCACCATGAGCCTGATAGTTATAAAGATTCCAAAGCTGAAAACCACAAATATCAGTACCACGTTACATCTACATTTCCCATCAATCAGGATTTCCTTCTGTTGTTATCCTATGTCAACTTATACAGAATGTAGGTTTTATGTTTTAGCCTATCACACCCATTTTGTGGTTAGGGACAGGCAGTTTATTTTGAAGAATAAAACATGAATAACAGAAATTATGATTAGTAACAGTAATTGTGTTTTGAGGGAATAAAACATGAATAATGACAGCTGGCCAGATATTGTTAAGTACACAGGTCTTCTATGACCTGGGACTTGAACTTCGTTTCAACCTACAGTTAAATAAATGGAGGTTGATAACAAAAGGCAGTCCTTAGAACAAGTTTTTGTTTTGTTTTGTATTGTTTTCTGCTTGTTCCAAACATTTAGATATCATAGTCCTCTTTGAATATATAACAGAACACATATTGGAGAGAAATCTTAAAAGTGGAATCAACGTGATAAAAGCTGTTCACAACATATGTGAACGTGAACATAAAAGAAAATAACCTGGAGAGAAACGCTATGAATAACCAATGTGGCAAAGGCTTTGCATGGAGTGGTAGTCCTAGAAACCATTAGAAAACTGTCATAAAGCTGAAAAACCCCATAAATGTAGTCAATGTGTTAAAGTTTTGTGCTTTCTGGTATCTTTAAACAAGGGTAAATTCTTTAGTAAGTAATTAATCTATTAAAGCATTTTCATATTGCAGTAGTCTTTGGGGACCTTTAGTAATACCAGAAGTAATGTGTGACTACAAAGAAGTTGGTAAGATCTTACCCAACACACTTACACTGAGTTACTCAAGGTCACTTACTATGTAGAAAAAAATGTGAGAAGCAACAAAAATCAATTCAAAGTTTTCCATGTCTCTCTAATTTGTTTGCACTTGCAAACTCTTTTGTACATACGAAGGCCACTGATTTTTCTTTTTCTTTTTTAGTTAATCATGTATCTAAAAAATTTGCTGAAATTTGCTCTAGAAGTTGCCTTTAGGAAGTTTTGGTTCCCTTATACATACTATCATAACATCTGCAAATAAAGATAATTTTACTTCCTATTTTCTAGTTTATATTACCTTCAGCTTCTTCAGTTTTATTTCTCTAGCTAAATTTTAGATAGTATAGTGAACAGATATGGAGATAATAGACCACCTTGTCTTGTTCATTATTTAGTGGAATTGTTTAGAATATCTCTAGATTCAATTAAATGTTGGCAATAAGGTTGCTGTAAAGTTACATAATTATGTTTAAGTATGTCCCTTGTATCCTTAATCATTCCAACAGTTTTATCATAAAGTGGTGTTGGATATTGTTAGATAATTTTTCATCATCTAATGAGATGACCACTTATTTTTTATTTCTTTATACGTTAATCACATTATGTTGAACCATCCCTGCCTCTCTTTAATGAAGGCTACCTCATTGATCATAGTAGATGATGTGTTTTCTGTTTTATTTTATTTGTATTGTTTTATTAAGTGTATCTGTATCTGTCGTTTTAAGGAAAATTAGTCTGTACTTCTCTTTCTTTGCTGAGTCTTTATTGACTGAATATATAAGTAACCATGGGTTCACAAAATAAATCTGCTAATGTGTTTTCTGTTTCTATATTGTTGAATAGTTTAAGGAGTATTCTTACTAACTTCTCTTTGGAAGTCTGGTAGATTGCTACCCTAAAACTCATGGACTTAGGTTCCTTTTGGTGGTAGATTTGTAATGACTTCTTTTTTTCTAGATGTTTAGGCAATTTAAGTTGTTTATCTTAGTTTGATTTAGCTTTGGTCAGTGGAATGTATTGAGGAATTTATCTTTTTTTTTCTGAGGAATTATTTTATTTATTTATTTTTTCAAATCGTAATTTTTACTTATTCACACAGGGGTTATAAACACAAAAAGACAGGATGTGGGGAAGGGGATGACACTGGAGCGTGGGTGTTCAGGGGGAGTACAGAAATCTTTCAGAACAGGGTATCAGCTGGGTGAAGGTTCAGGGAACCTGGTCGCTATGACTCTGCCAATGATTCGATTGTCCTTATCTAAGTTGGTACTATCTGCCAAGGTTACCTATTTACAAGTTCTATGACTACTCAGGCTGGTAAATTTCCATAAAACCTGCCTGTTTACAGTAGCTTATAGCCATCTGTTTCAATGTTTTTCCACAGAGACCCAAGACTTGGTGTTAGTATACATCTATGACAGGCCTATTGGTGATTTTTTTTTTTTTAAAGAAATTCTAGTTCAGTGGAATAAAGGCATTTTAAAACTTATGTCTCTTTGATTCTCTGGATTTCTTCATTGTCTGTTATTTTGTCCCCATTTTCATTTTGGATATCATTAATTTGGATATTCTCTATCTTTGAATAAGGGTTTGACTATCTTGTCTAATAAAAGACTCAAAGAACCAACTCCATATTTCATTCTTTGCATTCTTTTCTTTCTATTATATTGATTTCAGTGCCCAATTTGATAATTTCTTGATGTCCACTCTTTTTTTTTCCATTGCTCATTCACTTCTTTCTTTTCTAGACTTTAAAGCATGTTGTTAAGTTGATAGTGTGAGAACTCTCCAATTTTTTTTTTTTATGTAGGGATTTTGTGCAATTAGCTTTCTTCTTAGAACCATTTCATTTTCTTTGTGCTTCATAAAATTGTGCCTGTTGCATATTCATTTTCATTGAATTCTAGAAGTCTAATTTCTTCCTTTATTTCTGCCTTAAGCTAGTTTTCATTCACAATTGCAGCTTCCATGAGTTTGTAAGCTTTGTGTTCTTTCTGGTTTTGTTGGTATCCAGCTGTATTCCATGGTGGTCTGATAAGATACATGGTATTAACTCATCTTTCTTGTATGTATTGAGACTGGCAATGTGTCTGAATATGTGGTCAGTTTATGAGTAAGTTTCATGAGGTGCCAAGTAGAAGGTATATTCTATTTCAGTACAATGTTCTCTAAATATCAGCTGGATTCATGTTCATGTTGTCAGTTAGCTAGAGTATTTCTCTGTTTACTTTTGTTCTGGTGAATTTGTCAATTGGTGAGAGTGGGATATTGAAATTTGTGAGTATAAGTGTATGAAGGCTATGATGTGATTTTAGCTTTAAAACTCTTTCTTATACAAAGGTTGGTGACCCTGTGTTTAAGGCCTAGATGTTCAAAATTTAAATGTCATTTTTTGTGATTTTTTTCCCTTTGAGGAATATGTATTGTCTTTCTCCAATTCTTGATATTTTTTTTCGTTTAAAATCTAGTTTGCTATATTTTAAAATAGTCAAATCAGCTTGCTTCTTTGGCCCATTTGCTTGGAGTATCTTCTTAAAACTTTTTACCTTTAAATAATGCCTATTCTTGATGTTGAGGTATATTTCTTGTATGTAACAGAAGGATAGATTTTGTGTTAGCACACATTCTGTTAGCCTGTGTTTTTTTAATTGGAGAACTGAGGTCATTGATATTGAGTCAATGAACGATGATTGTTAACTCCTGATATTTTGTTGTTAATGTTGCTCCTGCTGCTGCTCATGGTAGTGGTGGTGGTGGTGGTGTGTGTGCTTTCTCTTCTTTTGCAGATAATACGAGATTATTTACTACCTGTGTTTTTATGTGTATCATTAACTTCCTTGGGTTGGATTCTTCTATCACTTTGTGTAGGTTTGTATTTGTGATAGATATTGTTTAAATTTGACTTTATCATGTACTATTATATTTTTCTAGTTATGGTGATTAATTTTTTCTACATATAATAATCTGGTAATCTGTAGTTTCTGCAGCACATGTGTCTAAGCCCTTCTGCTGTTTACAGACTCCAGTGAGAAGTCATCTGTAATTTTAATAGGTCTTCCTTTATCTGTTTTCTGGCTTTTTCCCTTTGCAGCTTTTAGTATTCTTTCTTGGTACTGAATGTTTTGATTATTATACAGGGAAGAGATTTCACTTTATGGTCCATTCTGTTTGATGTTTTGATGATTCTTGTTCTTTGATAGGTACCTCCCTTTTTAAATTAGAACTTTTTTTTCTAAGATTTGTTGTCAATACTTTCCAAGACTTTGATCTAGTATTCTTCCTGTATTCCTAGTATTCTTATCTTTGTCTTTTCACCATGTCCTGGATTTTATGTATATTTTGGCAGGAAGTTTTAGACATAACATTGTCTTTATATGATGTATCAACTGCTTATATTGTTTCTTAAGTGCTTGAGATTTGTCTTTCATCTCTATATTCTGCTGGTGAACCTTGCCTCTGTAGTTCCTCTTTGCAGAGCTAAATTTTTATTTCCAGTATATCCTCAGTTTGTGTTTTCGTCATTGCTTCTATTTTTAGGTCTTGAGTAGTTTGGTTTTCTTCAATTCTTGATTTGTTATTTTTCCAGGCATTATTTATAGGCTATTTTGGCTTCCTCCACTTTTGTGTGTGTGTTTTCCTGGCTGTCTTTGATGAATTTGTTGATTCCCTCTAATCATTTGTGTTTTCCTGGATTTCTTTAAGTGATTTAGTCATTTCCTCTTTAAGGACTCTATCATCTTCGTATAGTTGATTTCAAAGCCTTTTTCTTGTAGTTCAGCTATCTTGGAAAATTTAAGACTTTTGTTGGTACTTTAAATGGGCTCACAGTCATTAACCAGAGAGTGGTATCTATTGGTCCTTATTACATAATCTAGTACCATCATCGTGGAGTGAAATTTGACTATAACTTCTGGAATTTGAAATGTCCACTTCATTTCAACGAACTTGAAATAAAATAGTTTGTTTCCATACAATTAAATTTGTTGTGGGACCCAGCCAAGGCCCCATGATAGATTCCGTGAAGTAGTCAGCTTACATTTAACACAATGTGTGATTAATGCCAAGGTTATTCTTTCTCTCTAAATTGGACAGGGAAGCAAGTGAGGTATTTTTTAATAAGTTATGTTTTTTCTTGAGATGTCTGTTTTAATAACATAGCTTCCAATCACCATCACGCACACACAAAAAAAGATCTGATGGTGACAGGGTGAGTGATTTTTTTATTTTGCCAACATGTATTTATTAATGTTGTGTGAATGAAGAGAAACCAGATTGATAGATATATACGTTGGGGACTTGATCCTGATCCAAGAAATATGGAATTTCTGACTTTGGAGATATTTCCAATGCACTTTCACAGGTAAGTGATCTCAGATGATTGAGACACGGGCCATTGGCTGTAGCTCTGGGTCATGTTACAGATCACAGAAGCTAACATTGCACATAGCAGACAGGTAAAAGATTATTGTGTTAATGCTATTTTCTCTGACAGGAAACCATCTGATCTTTTTGAAAGTCAATATAGGTATATATTTTTTCAATTATGTTTCTTTTTATTCCTTTTTTAAAAAATTAATTTATTTATTTATATTCCAAAATTGCCTCCTTCCCTGGTTGCTCTCCCCTGAGTTCTTCTCCCCATCTCCCTCATCACTTCCTCTGAGAGGGTGCTCTCCCACAGGCTCACCCACCAGAACCTAACCTCCACGAGCATCACTTTTCCCTCGGACATTAAGTGTCTAAAGGGTTAAGTGCATTCTCTCCCATTGTGGACAGACAAGGCAATCCTCTACTACACACATGCCTGGGTCCATTAAGCAACCTCTGTGTGCTTCTTGGTTTTTGGCTTACACTCTGTAAGCTCTGAAGTGTCCAGGTTAGTTGACACTGTTTTTCTTCCAATGAGGTTGCCATCCTCTTTGTCTCCTTAAGTTCTTTCTGACTCTTTTATATGGAATATTTCACCATAAAACAATTATATATAAATACATATATATGTATACACACACACACATATATACACATACGTATATACATATGCATATATTTATATATGTATATATTATATGTATGTATATATATTAATTATTCATATGTATATATATTAATTATTCTTCTCAGCACTTGGGGTATTTTCTGCAAAATTGTCCACATAATCTGTCACAAGGCAAGCCTCAACAGATAAAAGAAGCCTGAAATAGTCTTATGCATCTTATAAAATTACTAAAGATTAAGGCTAGACTTCAATAACATCAAAATCATGAGAAAGCCACATACACATGGAAATGGAACAACTCTCTATTCAATTATAACTTAGTCAGGGAAGAAATAAAGAAACGAAAAACTTTCTAAAATCCAATGGAAATGAATGTACAGCATACCCAAACTTGGTTTTTTTTTTTTTTTTTTTTGAGACAGGGTTCCTCTGTGTATCTCTGGCTGTCCTGGAACTCACTCTGTAGACCAGGCTGGCCTCGAACTCAGAAATCCACCTTCCTCTGCCTCCCAAATGCTGGGATTAAAGGTGTGCCCCACCACCGCCTGACTATACCCAAACTTATGGAACAGAATGAAAACAGTGGTAAGACAAAAATTCATAGGACTAAGTGCCCTTGTAAAGATACCAGAAATATCCTACCCTCGCAACTTAACGGTACACCAGAAAGCTTTAGGACAAAAAGAAGGAAATACACCTATGAGAAGTAAACAGCGGAAAATAATCAAACTCAGGGCAGAAATCAACCAATTAGACACAAGAAGAATGATACAGAGAATTAAAAATGGCAAGAGCTGGTTCTTTGAGAGAATCAACAAGATTGAAAAACACTAACTGGAAGGCACAGAGACAGTATCCACATTTTTAAAAATCAGAAATGAAAAGGGAGACATAAGAAGAGAAACTGGCGCATGCCTTTAATCCCAGCACTTGGGAGGCAGAGGTAGACAGATTTTTGAGTTTGAGGCAAGCCTGGTCTACAGAGTGAGTTCCAGGACAGCCAGGGCTACACAGAGAAACCCTGTCTCAAAAAAACAAAAAAAAAAGAGAACTGAGAAAAATTATTGAAATCATCAGATCTTTCTATGAACTGGAAAATCGAGATGAAATGGATACTCATCTAGACAGACACCACAAACCTAAGTTAAATCAAGATCAGGGAAATTATCTAAATTGTCACATAATACATAAGGAAATCAAGACAGTCATTAAAAACCTCCCAAACAAACAAACAGGAACAAAAAGGGTAAGGGCTAGGTAGTTTTAGAGCAGAATTCTACCAGATCTTCAAGGAAGAGCTAAGACCAATATTCCTTGAACCATTCCACAAAATAGAAACAGAAGGAACACTACCTAATTCTTTTTATCTTTATTTTTTTAAATGTCAATTATTGATTTCAAATATATCACTGTTCTAAACTCTAGTTGGTTTTCGTTCCTCTACAATTCTAGGTCACTAAGAATTTCTTTCCATTTTTTTCAAGTCTTGTTCATTATTTATTTCTGTTCACAGGAATGTTGCCTGTAGTTGAGACTTGCCTCTCTGTATGTAACTGAGAATTACTTTCAGCACTCAATCCTTTCTCTGCTGCCCAGTGCAGGATAGGGTGTCTTGCAACTTTTCAGGACTGGTCCTTGACTGGTCAGTGCAAAGCAAAAATCAAACACTGAGTGAGTTTCCTCCAATCTCTCTTGCTTTTCTTGGGTCTTAATATGAAGAGAGGCCTGTGCAAGAATCAAGTTCTATGACAAACGTTGAAGCAGGATTAGCCACAGTACAAAAAGGGATGGAAAAGGAGTGTGAAAGCTTCTCTGCTTTGACAGTGAATGATATTACCGAGGAGTTGTGAAGTAATCAATGAACAATGTATGTCCTTACTGGCCTTTCCTTGGGACTGCACACTAGGCAATCAGGAATCCGGAGAAAAAACTGGACTTATGTTAAACCTAATTAATGTAGTTACACTAGTTCAACCAAAATAAGAAATGTGGGTATCAATGATGTGGCACTGTCTAAAAAGACTATTATATTCTAGGTTTAAAATGTTCAGCCTGAGAGAAAAATTTATAAATAATATTTGATGTGTTCTAATACAAGTTCCTAGATCCTTGACACATGGCCATAAAGCCTGGTGCAAGACTTTGCAATCATGTTTTTTCTGATTATAAATACATCATTACTGCCATTTTTTCTTGCCTTTGATGATTGCTTAATAAAAGCATCTAAAGTTTAAAGTTGGGGAGAAGAAAGATAGTCGGTGTTTCCGTTCCCAGGCTTGGTGTCCAGGAATTAGACCATGAAGGAGAGAGAAGAAGAAGAAGAAGAAGAAGAAGAAGAAGAAGAAGAAGAAGAAGAAGAAGAAGAAGAAGAAGAAAGAAGGTGCCATGGGGTAAGATGATTGTGAGTGCATGGCCAGGAGGGCTGGCCTGGGAGTATGAGCAGCCTGGAGAGAACATGGCAAGTGATATCTCACAGTAATTAACTGGGAAGTAGACAAAATAGCATAGAGGGTTGATATCTGCCTAACTCTGGTGCTTTAATGCTTATTATAAATACAAAGTCTTTTGTGTCTTTTATTTGATACCTCCTTGATTTAAGTGGGGTAGAGACACCTAAATAATATTTACCACAATAAGATAGCTGTAATTATGGTTTGTGTCCAAGAATTGAAATGGAATGGAAAGTAAGACAGCAGAGGGTACTCAGTAGTCATGGTCTTGTTCTTTTTAGAAAGTGTCATACTGTGTTTTCAGACACCTCTTCTTTAAAGAAGATTAAAGGAAAGGTTGTTCCAGTAACCCATTATTAGATGTGGAAGTTCAAAGACAACATCCTGCTCCCTGTGGTGGTGCATGCCTTTAGTCTCAGAACCCAACAGACAAGTCATGAAGATCATAACACTAAGACCCAGCCCAGCTATCTAGTGAATATGAGGCTAGCCTAAGCTAAATTAAACCCTGTCTTACTTTCACCTCAAATATTCTCATCAAAACTGGTTAGAAAAAGTGTGATATGAATACATACATCCATACATATCTCTTTCTACTTAATGTTCCTATATGTGGATAAAAGCATTGGGAAAGCCGGGTGGTGGTGGTGCACACCTTTAATCTCAGCACTTGGGAGGCAGAGGCAGGCAGATTTCTGAGTTTGAGGACAGCCTGGTCTACAGAGTGAGTACCAGGACAGCCAAGGCTACACAGAGAAACCCTGTCTCCAAAAACCAAAAACCAAAAAAAAAAAAAAAGCTTTGGGAAAACAAGTAGATTCAAAAGTAAAATATTAAAATAAATTTCTATGGGGAATTAAGTATAATTTAGTTTTTGGGTTTTCTGTTTTGCATCTATATTTTGTCATTTTCTGTATCAAACATGGATTCCTTGTGCATGGAATCAAAAGCACAAGCTATGACAAATAGTCTACACAAAAGGTGTGGCCTGGAATGTGTTATAATGTTATCCTAATTCCTATGGATTTAAAGAGAAAGATATCAAATACACATTTGTAGCCCAGCCACAGGGGCCACACATGGATTTGGAGAGTCTCTAGTAGGAGAAGGCCAAGAAAATCTCCAGGGCTGGAGGTAAATGCCCAAGATGAGATTTTGTTTTCTCATTAAGCTGCAGCAAAGCCTGCTTCTGAGCAAGACACTGACTTTGCTTATTGCAAGAAGAGCTTAGTAAAGTGAAAGCAGAGCTTGAGAGCTGGAGTAAGAGCATCTGAATATGACAAATCAGAAGCATGTAAAACAGTTTCCAGCCTAGATGTCAGCCATGTGCAGAACAGTGAGGAGAGGAGGCAGCAGAGTCACAAGGTGACTGAATGGCATCCTTACTTGAGAAGATGAACATCTCTTGGTACATGTTATGTAGTTACTGATCTAGCAAATGCCTTTTGTCAGTATGTCTTCATTAGTATCACCAGAAGCAGTTTGCTTTATTTGGCAATGTCAGTAGTATTCGTTTACAGTTTTGCCCCAAGGATAAATTATATTTTCAGCTCTGTGTCATAACTTAGTTAGAAGAGACCTTGATCATATGTGTCTTCCATGAAATACAGTATTAGTACTCTAAAGTGTGCATTATGTAGAATTGACCTAGGGAGTATGACATGTCAACCAATTTGGACTGATTTGTAAATCATCTGGGTATCAGAAGACAGAAAATAAATCCAAATAAATTAAGTAGTCTTTTAATTTAGTGCAATGCTTAGGAATCTATTGCTGTAGGGTATTCAGAGATATTAATTACAAGGTGAAAGATACGAAATTTCTCCTGGCCTTTCTTACCACAAAGAAAGAAGCACAATGGTTAGTAGGCCTATTGCCATCCTGGAGACAACACACTCATCACTTGGGTGTTACACCAGCCAATATACCAAGTAGCCCAGAAAGCTGCTAGCTTTTTGTTTGGGACCAGAAAAAGAAGAAGGCTCTCTAACATGACCAGGCTGCTGTGCAGGCTGTTCTACTATTTTCAATGTGAGATAGGAATGTTGTTTGGAGCCTTTGGCAGGCCCTTATTGTGAAATATAGATTTTGAATACTGGAAAAAGTCTCTTCCATCAACTCTATCTAAATATTTTCCCTTTTAAAATGACATCTGGGCCTTCTAGTCCACCTTAGTAGAAACTGAACAGAGAGTATGACAAATTACCATAAAACCTGAGCTGACCATCATGAGCTGGGTGCCATTTGACCCAACCAGACAGCAGCAGCAACCCAGCATCCTGAGCATGTCCTGGAGGCACAAGAAAGCTACATAAATAATTTTCCCAGATGCAGTTTTCTATTCCTGTACCATTCTCTCTGCTGTCATACATGCACCTAGAGCTTCCTGGTGTAGGCCATATCATCAAATGACTGAGGAAGAGATGACTAGGTCCTGGTTTTACTAACGGTTCTTGCCTGTTATGCAGGCCTCATCCAAAAGTGAACATGAACCATGTAAATACTGATCAAAAGGTAAGTTCAGCTGAGCAAACATTCAGTAATCAAGTAGGTAGGATGATCTATTCTTTGGGAAGTCAGCCATGTCCCCAGCTATATGTGTAATTTTCCAGTTGGACCATGAACATAGTGGCCATCGTGGATGCAGTGGTGTTTATGCATGGGTACAACAGTAGAGTCCTCTCACCAAGCCTGACATGGCCACATCTGCTGGTGTGTGCCAGATCTACCAGCAGGAGAGACCAACACTGAGTTCTAGATATGGAAGTATATCCTGGGTTGGCCAGCCAGTGACTTGGTGGCAGGTTGACAACATTGGATCATTTCTCTTCGGCAAAGGACAAAGTTTTCTTCTTCTTGGAATTGATAGGTGTTCTGCTTATGATTTTGACTTTCATGAAAATGTCACTTTTGCCAAATCCATGATCTATGGACATGGTGAGTGCCTCATTCACCACAATGGCATTGCACACAATATTGCTTCTGACAAAGGAATTCATTTCACCTCAGAGAAGTGAGACAGTGTGCCAATCCTTGTGGATTTTAATGGTATTATCATCAATACCATAGTCCTTGTTATCCTGAAGGTGCTGAACTGATAGCCAAATAGAATGACCTTTAGAAAACATGTTTACACAGTCAATTATGGGACAAACACATGGAGAGCTGGGCAGGGTCCTAGGCTGTATGTATTTTGAATCAGCATCCAGTATTTGATATCGTTTCTCTCACAGCCAAGACCCATGATTTCAGGAATCAAGGTTTTGGAAAACCTGTGTGAAAGGCTCAGTCCACAAGTCTCAATGGAACTCAGCTCAAAATGCAGGGCTCCCTTTATCAGCAGGGATTCCATTTCTCTGCCTGACTGTCCAGATCCTGAACAAAGCAGCTGACCTGATCTAATGAATGTCCTTCTGCAGAGCTGCTTAAACTCAGCACACAAGTCGCATTCTGGATTCCCTGTGCACATGAAGCACATGTATCTGCTTTGATATAAGAAAAGACAGTTGAAGTTCAAGGGGGTGAGATAGGATACCTGAATAATTCTATAAATCTGTGAATTTGATGGCAGAAGCTGCTGCAACACATTTAAATCAGGGAGCATGCATGGTTAGTGTAATGAAGGACACAGTGTATTAGTGAGAAGTACTCTTTGATAATGAGATGGTGTTCTATATTTTGTAAATATAGCTTTTAGTTTTGGCCTCAGTATTTAATAAGATTGTTCAGTTTTCCTCACCTGTATATAGACCCTGCCATGCTGAAGTAAGCAAAGGGCTTTTCTTTCATCTGGGATATTGAAATACATCTATATATGACAAAGAGAATCAGGAGTGAGAATTTATTTTCTAAATAACATTTGACATGATCAAACAATTTTTGAGGACTCTTGTCCCTTCCATTGCTAAAGAGACACACTGCATTTTGAAAGAGATCATACTCATATATGCCTGCTTAAAATTCCACATTTAGCAAAATCATCTTTTGTTTACCTTCTGTTAAGGCCTGTCGAAATTTCATATCTAGGTTATCACTTGATCTTCTGAGGAATCTCTGTGTTCAAGCTTTTATTCATACTATATTCTCTCTTAGTGAATGTTACTCAATATCCTTGCTTGGACTGCGTGTGACTTCTCTTGGAAGCTCTGAGGGAATCATCCCTGTATTTTGACTCTCCTCAATGTAGACTGGACACAGGATAGAATTAATCCTAAATAGCACCCAGTTTGTCATAAAAGTGGCTCTCAAGACAGAGATTTTAATCCCATATGTATTTCCCATAAGTCTCATAATCTAAGTGCCTTCAATACCTAACTTATTCCTTCAGAATTACCAAAGACTTTGTATTTTTTTCTTGTCACTTTGGACATTTCATTCTAATTTATATATAACTCCTTCTTTACTGAAACAATTTTCATCTTTAAATCATTTTAACATTTTATAAATATTAATACCATAACATACAATAGGCTTAACAAAAAAATTCACTATCTATTGTAAGAATATTTATTCAGGGTTGGAAAATATGCAATTTATATCCCCTCTTTCTAAGTTCTCAGTGTTAGTATTGTCTAAACTCCACCTCCACAGTTACCTGGCAACAGCCAGGTATGCTTCTCGCCACACTTACCTGGCAGCAGGCAGGTAGGCCTTGCCCACTATAAAGGTGGCTGCTTGCCACCTCCTCTCTTTCTTGATCTCTTGTCTCTAGCTTCTCTCTGTTCCCTTCCCCTCCTCTTTCCCCTCTCTCCACATGGTCATGACCTTCCTCTACTTCACTCTCTTCTCTCTCTCTCTCTGTCTCTGATTCTGTCTCTGTCTCTGTCTCTTCTCTCTCTCTCTCTCTCTCTCTCTCTCTCTCTACCTGTCTGTCTGTCTGTCTCTCTCTCTACCTGTCTGTCTCTCTCTCTGTGTATCTCTCTGTCTCTCTTTCTCTCTCTGTTTGCCTCTACTACCCTCCTGGCTCCCCTTCCCATGCCCTAAATAAACTCTATTCTATGCTATACCAGTGTGTGGCTGGTCCCTCAGGGGGGAGAGATGCCTTGGCATGGGCCCAATGCGACATCCCCTTCCCCGATACCTCTCCAAACACCCACAGAACCTACTCTCTTTATCTCTTTATCTTTTTATAAACACATCACTCAGTGGCACCGCATTTCAAAAGTATGATAGTTCACCCTAGGATAACAGTGAAATAATTGGTTTTACATACAGAAAATTGGCAAAGTGTTTCTTATGAGACTGCAGACATTCTGCAATCAGTCACAGTAAAATATTGTACTCATTTCATCTGGAGACAAATTTACATTACCTAAATAGTAATTCCCTTCCAAGTTGTACAGATACTGACCAGCCATGTCATTTTATTTTTTTTTTGCATAGAGTTTTAGTAACATTTAAAAAACCCTGCAGTGATTATTTTAATTCAACAAAACTGAAGGTATGAAAATGGTTGTAGTTTAATTTAGAAGATAAGATAAGCCCTGTGCTGGATCTTCCTATTGTTAGTAATCTGTTAAACTCCACCTCCACAGTCACCTGGCAATAGCCAGGTATGCTCCTCCCCACAGTTACCTGGCAACAGGCAGGTAACCCTGCCCACTATAAAAGGGGCTGCTTGGCCCCTCCTCTCTCTCTCTTGCTCCTTGACCCCCCCCCACACACCTGCAGGTTGTTGTCTCCCCTCCCCCCTTCTCTTCCCTCTCTCTCCACATGGTCATGGCCGGCCTCTACCCTCTCTACTCTTCTCTCTCCTGCTCTCCCACTCTCTTAATAAACATCCCCTCACGGAACTGTCTAGTCTGCTGTGATCTGTCCCAAGCTGTGTGTATCCTTTTATTGGTGCCGAGACTCGGATACGAAGACTTTGGGGACCTCAGCTGCTTCGACCGTACAAGATGGACACAACGACCACTCGGACTTCATCTGCTGCTACCTACCACCACCCAGCGGGTGAATTAACATCCGCTGCTACCACCCCGTCCTGTGCTGTTGCTGCTGCTGCTGCGAGGCTTGCCAAACTTCCACCATGTGAGCTGAGCCACTTCAGCTGCCCGTGTGGTACTCTGCCACGTGGGCCGGGTAGCAGGACAGGCATGTAGACCCCAGGTTCCACATTTCCTGATATCAGACTGAACAAACTCACAAACAGACATCGATTAATTGGTAAGGAGTTTCCGTTCAGCTTGAGGGACCCTGAACACCGGGTTAGCGCCTGGCCAGCACTTCCTGGACTGGGTTTGGCTTTTCATGGCCCCAGTCCATATGGCCTCTAGCTGATCTGCCACTTAGGACATTGGTCCATTGGGTGGTCTTTCCTCTCTCGGAAATAGCTTGTAACCCCTCCCCAGCTCTTGCAGCTCTACAGAAAACTGGTACCAGATGAGCTATATCCTGACTGGCTAACTTCTGGTGGGCTAGCCCGGTTGAGGCCCTTATTTGTTCACGCAACGGCCCGATTATTATAAGCAGTGCCTGATTGCTTTGTTGCCGGCTTATCATTCAGGACGCTGGCTGATAGCCTGTAACAACCGTCACCCAATGGGCAATACATTGTCTTCGTCTGTACCCACAGACACATACTGCCAGCAGTCTGATAACTGGAAAAATTCCCTATACCCCTTTCCATGTGTTCTGCCTGCTCCCCACCTAAGGTTCTGCCCCACACCTCTTTCTAATTTTTCTTTTTAATTAAACCAAAATGGGGGAATTACTGTGCAGATGTCTGCAGGTTCCACACACACTAGCCTAGAACTGGTAAGCTTCCCCATCCCCCACTGGCCAGAGTAACCCTCCACATGGTCCCAGGGAAGATTCCTTGAGCTAGAGTGTCCTTCCCTGAACCACTCTAGGACTGCTCCCTTTGGATGAGACACTTCCCCTCTTCCTCTCGAGACAGTTTCTTGCCACTGAGTACCCCAGGCCAGGCCTGGACAGACTGTTTTCTTTGCCTCAGGAGCACCGGCTCTGACCATAGTCCCTAGGTGTCTCTTCCAAGGGCCAGTCTTTCGTGCCCTTTTCCCTTTTCTCCTCCTTCGTCATTTGCGGGTCGACTGGAACCTCAGTTCCAGAACCTTGCCTGGAAAGCTAGCGGGTCCAGGGCCCAGCTAGCTCCCCTTGCCTCCTCTGGATCAGTCAGCCAATTCACCTGGTCCCTTCCCTCTATGGTTCTTAGCTCTGCTCTGGGTTTTCCCCTTACATCCTGCCACCTGGGACCTGTAAACGTTGGGGTGATATGGGACATACTTGCTTTTCTTTACTCACTGCTGCCAGAGACACTGGGCAGCGGCTTCCTCATGCTAATAGGAAGTCCTGCCCTGTCACTGCTGCCCGAAGCACCTGTGGCTCACAACTCCAGCCCACCAGCTGTACAGTATGCCACTATTGCCAGCTTTCTTATTCTTGTCTTAACCAAAATGCTTCTTTGCTAATACAAAAATGTGCTTTTCTCTTCCTATGCAACCCGCCAAAGTTACTTAAGACTCTTTCCTAACCCGTTTTGATGGATTTTTATTCAGTTACAACCAATCCTTATGGCTCTCAATCTTGTCAGAAGTCTGCTAATTATATATTTTAAGTTTATGGCTAATAGAATGCCCAAAGCCTCTAACAGTTAGCCAAGATGGTTTCAGAAGACCTGGATCCCGGACTCCTAGAACATACAGCCTAGATTGTATGTGGACAAACACAACTGGATACCCTGAGTCAAATGACTTGGCTAAAACAAGATAAGTCAATTCTCATGTCACTCGTATCCATTCCACAGAAAAAAGCCCTGAGGCTTCTGCGCTTGGAAGCAAGACTGACTTTGCCCAAGAGACTATGGAAACCACGGGAACTGTTGGCTAGTGGACTGTCATTTTTTAAAAATAATATATAACTGGTAGATTGTTTACTCTTTATCAGACTTCTGACTACATTGACAGCTAAGTTTTCACATATATTATCTGTTACCTCATTACCTAAACTCAGTTGAAAGACTGCTTGTTTTTACACAACTCATACTGTTATCTGTAACTCATGCTGTTATCTGTTTTAAAAACTTATAAGCTACAGGAAACCCACTCAGATCTACCTCTCATGGATGCCATCCAGATAAGTAAATTTGTCTAAAATTCCTACTTACTACCTATAATAAAGGGTGGGATCCCTCTGGGTTTCAAATGTACATCTTAAAAAAATTCTTTCTACAAGTGTTCTTAATCTTATTTCCTACATCTTGTCAAGTCCAGGTGCATCCAATACAGCTCCAGAGAAGCAACCTCCAGATGCTCCATCTCCTGCCACACACACAGCTGCTTCTACTGGACCTGACTCTGGACATCAGAAAACAGCCAGCTCTTCTAAGACGGGACAAACATCTCCCATATCCATTCTTCTAGGTTCCTCCTAGAGACACGTCGCCCCCAATGCCAGCAGGAAGTAGCCATATTTCACGATGACCCTATTCCTGCTTCGCTGTCACCTCTTTCTAATTTTTCTTTTTAATTAAACCAAAATGTGGGAATGTTAGTAATCTGTTAAACTCCACCTCCACAGTCACCTGGCAATAGCCAGGTATGCTCCTCCCCACAGTTACCTGGCAACAGGCAGGTAACCCTGCCCACTATAAAAGGGGCTGCTTGGCCCCTCCTCTCTCTCTCTCTCTCTTGCTCCTTGACCCCGCACACCTGCAGGTTGTTGTCTCCCCTCCCCCCTTCTCTTCCCCCTCTCTCCACGTGGTCATGGCCGGCCTCTACCCTCTCTACTCTTCTCTCTCTCCTGCTCTCCCACTCTCTTAATAAATGTCCCCTCATGGAACCATCTTGGCCTGCTGTGATCCGTTACAAGCTGTGCGTGACCTTTTACCTATCCTTCTATATTCATTTGTTTTTAAAGAGGTTTTACTGGATATAAATATCTATTACATTATTAATTATTGACATGTTTATTCCCACATAAAATTTAAAATATGTATATATCATAATTAAAAACATAGATATGTTGTTCTTATATGAGTGAGAACAATGTCCAATATTAATAACATCTTCTGGTCTAGGAGTAGTAAACTCTTTTTTTTTTTTTTTTAAAGACTTTATTTATGTATATGAGTACACTGGAGCTGTCTTCAGACACACCAGAAGAGGGCATCAGAACCCATTACAAATGGTTGTGAGCAAATATGTGGTTGCTGGGAATTGAACTCAGGACCTCTGGAAGAGCAAGCAGTCAGTGCTCTTAACCACTGAGCCATCTCTCCAGCCCCCAGTAGTAAACTCTTTAAAAGTAACTTAGAATCTTCAGGGATAGAGCCTACATTGTGTACTAGAAATAGGATAGGGTTCAAAGAGATATCACTGTACTCAGAACTGTATGTTTACATGGATCATATTTTTAAAAGTAGACATTAAAATTTAATTATACATCCTCATGTTAACTATTCCAAGGAAATATTCAGACCCATACTATCATTTTATATTTATTGTACATGTGTGGATATATTGATAAAATATATTTTAGTCCTTTCATATCAATTTGAAGTATATTTTCACAAGGAACTGAAGGTTTTCTTGGCGTAGCTTGGACAGATCACAGCAGACCATATGGTTCCATGAGGGGGATTTTATTAAGAGAGAGGGAGAGCGGGAGGAGAGAGAAAGGTAGAGAAAGAGTAGGGGCCGGCCATGACCACGTGGAGAGAGGGGGAAGGAAAGAGGCTAGGGGAGAGGGCAACCTGCAGATGCGAGTCAATAGAACAAGAGAGAGAGGAGGAGGCAAGCAGCCCCTTTTATAGCAGGCAGGCCTACCTGGCTGTTGCCAGGTAATTGTGGAGGTAGAGTTTAACAGATTGGTAACAGGAACAAAATGAATTAGGGCCAACCTAAGTTTAATTTACTTATAATTCATTTGCTATTAAGTACATGATGTGAACAACAAACCATGTCTCAGCTGTATATTCTACATGTAATTAATAAAAAGTCAAATTTTAATAAGCCATGAATTTGTGTCTATTGCTTGTCTGGGTATCCTGTTTCAGAATTTTCATTGTCCAGTGAAAACTTCACATAGAAATTCTTAGTAAGCATATTTTTAGGTTGAGAAGAAAGGAAACCAGACATGTCTAGAGTAGAAGAGTACTGAAGGGCATTTTATCTCAGAGGAAAATTAACTGCAGAAATAGTTGATGGTAAGACCCAGCATAGGTAGCATGAATGTTCTTTGCTGGCAGCAGGCTGTCTGGCTCTTGGCAACTTATCCTTTGATTATCTGTGGAGTTCTGTGAATATGAAAGTCTTTGCTTCCTCTGTTAGTATTCTAGTTTTGGAGGCAAATGGCTGGAAAAACTTTTAGGTTTTTTGAGAAGGCTTTCTATAAGTGAGAGAGAAGCTAACAGAATAAGAATCAAACAAACTATTAAGACATAAAATGAATACCTTGTTGGCCTGATATTTCTTCTTTGTGTAACAAGGATATTATTGATTCAGTTCAACCATCAAGAATAATGGTAGCCACCTTAACCTTAACCCTGAGCCTAATCCTATCCTAGCCCTCACGTCTTAATTTCCTAATCTCCTAAACCTATTTCTAAAAACCCTTATCCTAATCCTGACCATAACTGTCTAATTCTCTAACCCTAACTCAAACCCTGCTTGCTGGGGGCATATTTCTTAATTATAAATTTTGAAGTGAGAAACCCTTTACTAATCTTGATCTATATCATTCATCTTTTTGTACTGTGTTTCTGGATACAATTGGGAAGACCACAAAGATTGGTAGTTGGACAGCATAGTTCTAATCAAATAAAGATATCTCTTAAGGCGTTGTTTCTATGTCTTCTTCCTTAGAGGAATGCCTTGCAAAGACGAATCGGATAACTGACATTGAGGCACATGGCTTTGTGAGAATATTTTAATTACAGCTATACTTAAAAGACTGATATTTTACATATTTTCTTTTCTTTAGAGTTTCTATGGGGCTGGAGAGATGGCTCAGGGGTTAAGAGCACTGACTGCCCTTCCAGAGGTCCTGAGTTCAATTCCCAGCAACCACGTGGTGGCTCACAACCATCTATAATGGGATCTGATGTCCTCTTCTGGTGTGTCTGAAGACAGTTACAGTGTACTCATATAAATAAATAAATAAATACATAAATAAATCTTAAAAAAAGGGTTTCTATGACATATTAAAATGCAAACTTCTATTGTAATTCAGAAAGTCTATTAGAGGCGGAATACTACATATTGCCTCAGAAGTACATATATTTCAGTTTGCACCTTAATATTACCTTTTGTACCTTCTAGAATATTGAAATTCTTTTTCAATGCGGTGGTCTTCCCAATTGTACCCTAAAACACAGTACTAGAAAATGAATGATATAGTATTGGAAATTAGGCAAAAGTCAACTTACTCTGAATTTTCACAGCACTTACTCTGATTGATCCTACTCAATCTTCCATGTTCTCAATTCAAATAACAGAGCATCCTCAATAACCAAGAAATATTTGTTCACTTATTTTGAAAAACAAAAGAAAATTCACAGTCTTACCTATATCAGTGAGGTTCCAGTAGGTCTCCAGCATCACATCTTTGTAGAGATTCTTCTGGGAAGAATCCAGCAAATTCCACTCTTCTCCAGTGAAGTTGATATGCACATCATCAAAATTCATTGCATCCTAAAATATGTGTACAACACAAAGCATGATACTGACATCACTGTAAATAAAGGTATGCTTCCTAGACAATATAATCATATATTTCTGGTGCCACCTCCATTTGAAACTGCAAAATTAATTCATATTCATTACATGGTTGATCAGGGTAGTCAATGTGGTAAAGCTTTCACTTGTGCAAGTTATCATTGCAGACATGTAAGAAGTCAAAGCAGGGAGAAACTGTAACAACCCAGGAAGAGGACCCCATCTTAAGTCCCAGTTAGTGCGCACCCAAGGAGACACGAGAGACTGACTTGATGCAATGGCAAAAGGCAGTTTACTAACAAGGGCCCTTGGATCGAAACTCATCCCATGCAGGGGAGAGAATTTCGATGAAGACCCCAGGAAGTTTAGAACTTTTATAGGGGGAGGCACAAGGGGGAAGGGAAAAGTGGGAAATTCTGGCACGATTACATATGATTGGATATTTCAAACATCAGCACTTTGCGTAAGCAATCATTTTGACAGGTTGGATGGCCCACTATTTTTGACCATGAAGTCTCAGACCTTCTAGGATAAACACCAGGTGGCCCATTACTCACTTGGGCATGTTTAGACTGGTCAAGATATGTCTTTGGTTGTTTCTACATTTCTGGTCACCTCGTCCCTAGAGGGGCTTGATATCTTTATTATGGCTACTCTCAGAAAGCTCAGCAAGCTGTCCTGCGGTCTTTGCCAAGTTGTTTGTGGTCTCTGCTGAGCTGTTTTAACTTTTACCCTTACAAAACCATTTGAATGTAATCAATGTGGTAAAGCCTTTGCAAGACCCAGTGATCTCCAATGTCATAGAAGAACACATACTGGAGAGAAACCTTATGAATGAGATCAATGTGGTAAAGCCTTTGCAATACAGAGTCATCTCCAAAAACATAAAAGAAAACATACTCGGGAGAAACTTCATGAATGTAATCAATGTAGTAAAGCCTTTTCATGTCACAGGCATCTCCAATGTCATAAAAGAACACATACTGGAGAGAAACCTTATGAATGAGATCAATGTGGTAAACCCTTTTCAAAACCCAGTCATCTCCAATATCATAAAATAATTCATACTGGAGAGAAACCTTATGAATGTAATCAGTGTAGTAGAGCCTTTGCAAGACCAAGTCATCTCCAATATCATAAAATAATTCATACTGGAGAGAAACCTTATGAATGTAATCATTGTGGTAAAGCTTTTGTAAGATCCAGTCATCTCCAATATCATAAAATAATTCATACTGGAGAAAAAACTTATGAATGTAATCATTGTGGTAAAGCCTTTGTAAGATGGAGTCATCTCCAACGTCATAAAAGAATACATAGTGGAGAGAAACCTTACGAATGTAATCATTGTGGTAAAGCATTTTCACAACAGCGTACTCTACAATAGCATAAAAGAACATATACTGAAAATAACTCTTAGGAATGTAATTAATGTGGTAAAGCCTATTTACAAGGGAGATGTCTCCAAAACTGTAAAAGACCACATACTGGAGAGAAATCTTATTAATATAATCCATGTGACAAAAGCCTTTCAATAAAGCTATTTTTTGCAAAAGTATAAAAGAGCCCATGTTGGAGAGAAAGTATGAATGTAATTGTACTGGCTGGTTTTGTGTGGAACTTGACATGGGCTGGAGTTATCACAGAGAAAGGAGCTTCATTTGAGGAAATGCCTCCATGAGATTCAGCTATATGGCATTTTCTCAATTAGTGATAAGTTGGGAGGGGCCACTGAGGGTCGTATCATCCTTGGGATGGTAGTCTTGGGTTCTATGGGACTTTGTTATTTTCCAAGAACTACAACTTCCAGCATTCCAGGAAGTTAGCCGTTCCCTGAGCAGGTGAGTCATATAGGTTAAGTTTGGGCATTACACAACCTTGATTTGTTGTCATTATAATCTCTTCACCTCTATCCATTGTTCCTCTAGTAAGTAGTGTGATGTCAAGCCAGGGGAAGCAAACCAGTAAATAACATCTTTCTATGACTGCTGCATTAGCCTTTGCTTTTTGACCTGCTTAGTTCCACTCCTGACTTTCTTTGGTGAGGAACAGCAACATGGAAATATAAGCTCAATAAACTCTTTCCTCCCCAACTTCCTTATAGTTCATGATGGTTTGTAGAAGAATAGAAACCCTGATTAAGAGAGTAATCAATGTGCTAAAGCCTTTGCATAACCCACTATGTTCCAAAACATAAATGACTCATACTGGAAAGAAACCTCATGAATGTAAACAATGAGTTAAAGACTTTTCACAACCTTGTAGTCTCTATTATTATAAAAGAGCACATATTGCAGAGAAGCCTTATGAATGTAATCAGTGTTCTAAAGCATTTGAAAGTCATAGTCATCTGCAGTCTTATAAAAGAGTCATACAAGTGATAAACCACATGAATGCCACCAATGTGTTACAGCCTTTGCATATCATCATTCTTTACACACACACACACACACAAAACTATTGAGAGAACCCCTTTTAATGTGATCAATGTGGTAAAACCTTGTGAATTCACTGTCATCTGCAAATACATAATAGAACACATTCAAGAGAGCAACTCTATCAAGGTAACCAGTGTATTAAGCCCTTGCTAGTTACAGTTATCCCCCAATACATAAAACAACACATACTGTAGAGAAACTGCATGAATGTCATGAATGAGGTAAAGCCTTTCCAGGACAGTCATCTCGGAATATACAAAAGAAAATGTGCAGGAGAGAAACCTCATGAATTTAATCAATGTGAGAAAGCCTTTGTATATCAGTTGTCTCCAAATACATGAAGGAGAACATAGTGGAGAGAGGCCCTATGAGTGTAATGAATTTGGCAAAGCCTTTGCATGTCACTGTACCCTCTAAGTACTTCAAGGAACATACACTTTAGAGAAACCATATGAATGAAATGAACATGGAAAAGCTTGTGCATATGACTATAGTTTCTAAAGACACAAAAGAACACATATTGGACAGAAACTTTGTGAATGTACTCAAGTTGGAAAATCCTTTACATGCCACAGTAGTCTCTGAATACAAAAATGAACACATACTAGAGAGAAACCTTCTGAAAATAATCAAAGTGTTAAAGCCTCTACATGTCCTAATCATATTTAAATGCATGAAAGAATTCATTGTAGAAGTAAACTGCTGTTATTTGAATATGCTTGGACCAAACAAGTGGCAATATTAAGATGTTTGGCCTTGTTGAAGTAGATGGTATTGTCTGGAAGGAAGTGAATACCTACTGTGGTTGTCTTTGGAGCTCTGGCCAGGATAAAACAGACCCTCCTATTGTTTGGCTGGAAGACCTTCTTTTCCTGGATGCCTTCTCATGAAGATGCAAAACTCTTAGCTCCATCTCCAGCATCATAGCTGCCTCCATGCTGCTAATCTTCCTGCTCTGATGGTAATTGACTAAACATTTGAAACTTTAAGCCAGGCCCAATTAAATACTTGCCTCTAAAACAGTTGCCTTGATCACAGTGTCTCTTCTTAGCAATGGAAATTCTATCTAAGACGGAAGTTGGTACCCCAGATATAAGTATTGCTATGATAGGCTTGACCATGTTTTTGTTTGGAGCAATGTGGATTTTTAGACTTTGGATTGCTACATGTATTAAGTGGAACTTAATGGTCCATTCTAGTAGGAATATGGAACACATACATATGTACTAAGGGTGATTTGCTATGCTATGCTATGCTATGCTATGCTATGCTATGCTATGCTATGCTATGCTATGCTATGCTA
>NW_021605188.1:83357-84784 GCF_004785775.1 Grammomys surdaster | reverse complement strand
TATGCTATGCTATGCTATGCTATGCTATGCTATGCTATGCTATGCTAAGGAGGTTAATGTTGATTGCATTGATAAATAAAGTCTCAGGAAAGCCAAGTATAGCCTTTGGCCTGTGTTTACTCTCATGGTGATTGTGTTGATTATGCTTAGTAATCTTAGAAAGGAAAAATATAAAATGTTAGGTTCAAAGAGAAAAGGCTCACCAGGAAGTTGAATGCAGGTAAATCCTATGATGAAAGATATCTGATGGTATTAAATAAATGGTGATGTTATGGGAACATTCCATCCATCTAAACATATGGATGTGAAGTTGTATGAAGGAGAACTGTATCATGATAGGCATTATTATTACCTGGTTATTGTTTCCATGTGGGCATAAGGAGATACAAGTATGTGTCAAATTGACAAAGGATGGATTGCCATTACTTTTCTGTGTTTTCAATTTAAGATCTAAAAGGAAATATTTAGATTCAGGCATTGTGGTACATGCCTTAAATCCCAGGAGAAGAGAGTCAGCAGATTTCTGGTTCAAGTCATCCTGGTCCAGAACAAGAGTTAGGTAAAGAAAATCTTAGACAAAGTGTCACACACACACCTTTTATCCCATTATTCAGGAGACAGAGCCATGCAGACCTCTGAGTTCAAGGTTAAACTACTGAGTCAGTTCCAGTACCACCAAGCTTAGGCAGTGAAGTTGTTGAAAATTAGAAAGCTGGTGATAATGTAATAGAAGGGCCATGTTCTAGCCCCAGAAAGCAGCACAACTCAGCAGCTTTGTCCATGTGCCTCTGGCTTTAGGGGCAAGACTAGAAGGGACTAGGGACACAGTTGATACTGGTTAGCTATAGTTCAAAAAAATTAGCAGTGTTGAAGAGGAAACCATCATCACTGAGGTGAAATCTTCTGGGGAGTGTTTTCTGATAGGACAATAAAGCTGTGTTCCAGAGACATTCAAGGTTGTACCTTATGGTGCAGATGGTTTTGGTTATGTGTAAATATCACTAACATAGCACCATTTTTAAGGCATGAATGTGTTGTGGAGAACAGCTAAGGATTGGCCCCATGAAGGGAGTGTATGAGAGGAAAGCAGTGAAGCCTAGTTGCAGCAGGAAGACCCAGTGTAATGAAGATGTCAGTGCCATGGGATGAGTAGAAAGACAAGCAGCAGCAGCTTCAGCAGACTGGAGTCAACCAGAACCTAGAGTGCTATAGAGGGAAGAGTTGTAGAAATGACCAATTGTCTTTTGTGATGGGCAGAAAATCATCTGTGGATCCCAGATACGGGAACATGAAGCTGTAATATTGAAGTTACCTTGGAGACCCCAAGATTTTGAGTTGCCAGGGCTGTGGGGCACCTGCTCTGGAAAACTGCTTTCAGGAAGTAAAACCAGCCAAAGAGAAAGAATTGTGCTGCAGTGAAGTAAGCA
>NW_021605188.1:0-83347 GCF_004785775.1 Grammomys surdaster | reverse complement strand
AGCCACCCTCCCCCTTCTACCTCCACACACACGATTTCCCCCATATTGGGACATCCAGCCTTCACTGGACCAAGGACTTCCTTGCCCACCTATGACTGACAATGTCATCCTCCCCTACACATACAGCTGGGGCCATGGGTTCCTCCCTATTTGCTCCCAGGTTTGTGGTATAGACCCTGGGAGATCTGGTTGGTTGGTATTGTTGCTCTCCCCATGGAGCCATAAACCCTTTCAGCTCCTTTTCCTCTTATTGAGTTGCCCTGTCCAGAGTCAGTATGAGGTCTATTGCCTTTTGTTTCTTTGGTCTTATTTGGCTGTCTCCTCATGGAGGTATGTTCTTTTTTGAAGAGGAAATGGAGCAGGGATAGTGGATCTGGGGAAGAGGGAAAGTAGGTTAGACTTATGAGGATTACCTGGAGGAAAAATAGTAGTCAGAATACATTGTGTGAGAGAAGAATTTAGTCCACTTTAAAAACATTAATTCAATTTTTCCAATTGTAAATGCAGAGGAGGGAAACAATAATGAACATAGAGACACAAAATAGGGAAGACCAGGAAGGAATGACTTTGACAGATCCAGTTCTCATTCTGTCTGTTTAAAAAGTGAGCATCACACAGCAGTTTATGATAAGCTCATTCTTGGGCCCTGTCTACATCTGTTAAATCAAGTTTGCTCTCAGCAATGTGAAATCTGTATTATTCAGGAAACAAGCCCAGGCCATTTTCTTGTATGAGTTCTCATGATTTGGATTGTGGAATTACAGAGTTCCATGCTCATTTAATTCCAAAAGATTAGCTTTGCTTCTCTTTAAGGAAAACTGATGTTTAAACAAGTATAAAAATAAATTAAACTACATATGTAATTTCATACACTATATCCATATTAATTTTATGTTATGTTAAATATATACAAACTGATATATAAAAATGCTAAATGTCTAAACATATTCTCCAAAACAAGAATCAAAGTGTCACCATCTCAGTTTGGGTTTTGATAAAAAAAAAACATAAATGACTATTACAAAGACTATTACATTTTGATTCAACTATAATTTATTATCATTTTTTAAATTCAATCAAAACAAGTCAGTCTGTTTCTTAATGCCATTTTCCCCTTTTCATGCAACATGATTCATTGGCAGAAAGCTCTCATACCATCAAAATAAAGCAACTCTGTATTTTTAGTGTATCCTGTCTATAAGAGCACATTTGCTTTTCATCTCTGAAACAATTCTTGCTACAAAAAATCATATTGTTCAAGGAATAGACATATGTATTAGTGCACACCAAATATTATTCATACCTTTTCTCTCAAGTTGTGCACTTTCAGACAAAAATATAACAATCATGTTATGCACAGTGACACAAGTTTGTACAGATTTTCTGTGCTGGTTTAACTAGTGTAACTACAGAAATTTGCTTTCTAGAAATAAATTCAGTTCCACATCCAGATTCTTGATTGCCTTGGTCTGTGAACTTCTGAAAATGGCCAGTTTGGACTTTTACTGACCATCTAAATTTGATTACCTGAGTACTCATTACTAAAGCCAACTACTGTCCAAACAGGAAAGCTCCCACTTTCTTTCCTCCACAGCCTTTCTGTACTGTGACTACACCAGAGTTTTTCAATGAAACTCAATTGTTACACAGGTCCCTCTTTATTTGTAATTCCCACAAAAAAAAAGCCATGGAGGTTAGGTGACACTCATTCACAAATGGTACCTCATTGAACCCTTTTCCAATTCTACTACACAACATGGTCTCTATCCCTTAAGATTCTAAATGACTTTTTAAAGAGTTTACTACTCCTAGACCAGGAGATGTTACTCTATTGGTCATTGACCTCACTCATATAAGAATAACACATCTGTGCTTTTAGTATGATATATACATATATGAATGTATATACAGACATAAACATGTTGATAATTTAAAAGATATTTATGCAGGGTGGTGGTGGCACATGCCTTTAATCCCAGCACTTGGGAGGCAGAGGCAGACAGATTTCTGAGTTTGAGGGCAGCCTGGTCTACAGAGTGAGTTTCAGGACAGCCAGGGCTACACAGAGAAACCCTGTCTCAAAACAAACAAAACAAACAAAACAAAAAAAAACTACCGCAGGACTAAATGTTATTAAATCTCTATAAAAAAGAGGACATGGATGGCCAATACTTTTAAACAGTAGAAGGGGATAACTTCTTATGTACGTGAAATTGTCTCCATACATACTGAGTAAGGCATTTTTTTATGATTTATTTGTTTTATGTATGTGAGTACACTGTTGCTGTCTTCAGACACACCAGAGGAGGGGGGTGAATTCCATTATAAATGGTGGTGAGTCACCATGTGGTGGCTGGGAATTGAACTCAGGGCCTCTAGAAGGACCGTGCTCTTAACTACTGAGCCATCTCTCTAGCCTGAGTAAGGCATTTTTAATATGACTGATTGTAGGATATCCACAGTCTCATAAGAAACACCTTGTCAAATTTTTGTAAGTAAATCCAATAATTTCACTGGCATCTTTGGTTGAAGTATGTTTATTTTGAAATGTGGTACCATTGAGAACTTAGAAAGAGGAGATAAACATTGCTTATTCCCCGCCCCTGGAGAAATATTCTCATAATAGATTGTGAATTTATTTGTTCAACCTATTGGGTCTTATGGTATTAACAAAAATTGTTAGAATTATCAAAAGACAGAAATACTTTTAATAAAGAAGGATTATAAAGAGATGAGGATGGAAATTTCCAAAACTGAGAATAAAAAACCCAACAAAGCCTTTAGAAATTCTGAATGAATAAGTGAGTTATTTAAGGCACTTAGAGTATGAGACTTATGGGAAATACATATGGGATTAAAGTCTCTGTCTTCAGAACAACATTTATGACAATCTGGCTGTAATCTAAGTTTAATTCTATCCTGTGTCCAGTCTACATTGAGGAGAGTCAAAATACAGGAATGATTCCCTCAAAGCTTCAAAGGGAAGTCACAGTCAGCCCAAGCAAGGCTATGGAGTAGTGTTCACTAAGAGGGAAAATAGGACAAACAAAAGCTTGAAGATACAGAGATTCTTCAGAAGCCCAAGTGATAACTTAGGAGTGAATTTTCAATAGGCCTAACAGAACATAAACAGAAGTTGATTTTGCTAAATAGAAAATATGGTCCATTTTAAAATGCAGGATGTCTCTTTAGCAATTGAAAGAAGAGCAGTCCTCAAAAATTATGTCTGATCATATGAAATGTTGTTTAGATAAAAAATTCTTACTCCAGATATCCTTTGTCATAAATCGATGTATCTCAATTATCCCATATAAAAGACAAGAACATGGGTTACTTCAGCATAGCAGGGTCTGTATACAGCTGAGGAAAACTGAACAATCTTATTAAATACTGAGGCCAAATGATAAAAGCTATATTTACCAATTATAGAACACCATCTCATTATCAAAGATTGCGTCTCTCTTTTTTGGTTTCTTTTTGTTTGTTTGTTTTTGTTTTGTTTTGTTTTTTCAAGACAGGGTTTCTCTGTGTAGCCCTGGCTGTCCTGGAACACACTCTGAAGACCAGGCTGGACTCGAACTCAAAAATCCGCCTGTCTCTGCCTCCCAAGTGCTGGGATTTAAGGGGTGCACCACTACCGCCCAGCAGAGTACGTCTCACTAATAGATTATGTCCTTCTGTACACCATTCATGCCTGCTCCCTGATTTTTTTAAAGTGATGCAGGATCTTCTCTCATCAAACTTACAGATTTGTAGAATTATTCAGGTATCTTATGTTGTGTCCTTGGAGTTCAACTGGCATCTCTTACAAAGCCCCTGGTACATGTTCTTCAATAAGGGGTCTAAAGTAGCAAACAGCTGATTCAAGTTGCATCCTTTTTTGAAGAGCTTTGGAATTTAGTCCAACTCATAATAGATGCATATTTCACCTTACAAAACATAATTCATGTTGATGCTAAAAATATTTCTTCAAAATTTAACTCTTCATATATCACACAAGGTTATAATAGAGGAGGGACAGTGTTTGAATATTGATTATACTGGCTAGTCCAAAATTCCTAAAGTGTTTCCCCCACACTACTGGCTTTACAAGAAAGACAAACAGCCAGTCTTCTAACACTAAACACAAACATTGATACTGGTTTTTAAATGGTATTCTTTTCTATTCTCTTTCTATAATGAGAGTAATGCTACCCTAATTATGTTCTTAACTACATCCTGAATAGAAATTATAGTAGCCCTAACAGTCTGACTTCTGTGTATGTTATGCCACAAACATAACACACTCCTACTATAAATGCCAACTTCAAATGACCGTTTTCTTTTCAGACTCTTTTTATCTGTTTAGTTATGTTTTCTCCCCTTAGAAGTATTTGTCTCTGAGGTACCATAACTGTTGCTCTTTCTAAGTCACCCATTTCATCAGTTTAAAAATGTAGGGCGGCTGGGTGGTGGTGGTGCACGTGTTTAAGACCAGCACTTGGGAGGCAGACGCAGGCAGATTTCTGAGTTCGAGGCCAGCCTGATCTACCGAGTGAGTTCCAGGACAGCCAGGACTACACAGAGAAATTCTGTCTTGAAAACAAACAAACAAACAAGCAAACAAAAAATTAAAAATGTAGAGAGATCCATTGTACAAACACAAAAAAGTACAGATATCCTCTCGAGGGTGACTACATTGCCAGCCCACTAATATTTATCTTGCCACAGCATCACCAGTCCTGGATTCATGGAAAGACAGGAAGATTGGTGAGAAACCTGAAGAACTTGAAAGGCAAAAAGGTAAGCATGGAAGCTCACATATTTGTGGTGGCCATGCAAACCAGAGGACATGAATTCCATAAGAAGGACCCTTTGATCAATGGACTAGAATTGAAGACCCAGAAATAAACTCTCACACCTAAGGTCACTTGATGTTTTGTCCCCTTAGAAGCATTTGTCTCTGAGGTACCATAACTGTTGCTTTTTCTATGTCACCCCTCTCATCAGTTTAAAAATGTAGGGCCGCTGGGTGGTGGTGCACATGTTTAATCCCAGCACTTGGGAGGGAACTCACTCTGTTTGTCAAAGGAGCTAAAAACATCCAGTAGAAAAAAAGACAGCATTTTCAACAAATGGTGCTGGTTTAACTGGAGGTCAGCATGTAGAAGAATGCAAATCAAAATGCATTCTCCTCATACAAAGCTCAAGTCAAAGTGGATCAAGGACCTCCACATAAAACCAGATACACTGAAACTAATAGAAGAAAAAATGTGGAAGAGCCTCGTACATATGGGCACAGGGGAAATTTTCCTGAACAGAACACCAGTGGCTTATGCACTAAGATCAATGATAGACAAATGGGACCTCATAAAATTGCAAAGGTTCTGTAAGTCAAAGGACACTGTCAAAAGGACAAAATGGCAACCAACAGATTGGAAAAAGATATGTACCAATTTTACATTCAATAGAGGACTAATATCTAATATATAGAAAGAATTCAAGAAGTTGGACTCCTGGTAAAAGAATTGGTTTTCAGCCTCTCCAAGGTTGTCAACCCTACTTCCTCCCATCTTGGGACCATTATTTGGGTTCTTTTTGCTTATTTCTGGTGGTCCATGGGCCTCAAATAGGCGGACTAACTCTGTGATACAACAGATAAATAATTTGGTAGCAAAACCTATTCAGATACATTATCATAAGTTACCTATGGAGGACCATGAGACTCAAGATGAGGTTGTTACTTTATACAGGGTGTTTCCAAAACCCATCTCCACCCAACCTAAAAGGGGGGACTTCTGTCCCAAGACCATGCAGAGAGGGGCCACCCATAACCTTCTCTGACAGGCGATCTGAATTCTTGCTTAGGCTGCGAGGCTAAGCACTGCAAGGGAATATAAATAAAAGATAAAAATATCTTTCTGGGTTCCCTGAGGGACAAGCCTGACTGCATAGGGGTTGATGTCAAAAGTATCCCCTCTCCAGGAAAAAGACATCGGGTGGGTATGGCCCTCATGCCTCACTGGACAATGACAGGGGGACCAGAGCCATTACACGGTCCACATCAAGTACTGGAGGTCAGGCCTCTATCCCCGCCTTCACAAGATTAGAATTGCCACAGCCCTTCTATACTTAGAGAAGGGAGGAGATGTCAGGGGCAGACCTGCTTGCACACTAAAGGCCTAAAATCAGCCATAGGCCTAAAATCAGCAATAGGCCTGTTATACATGTATACTGACAGCAAGTCTTGGGTCTCCATGGAAAAACATTGAAACAGATGGCTATAAGCTATTGTAAACAGGCAGCTTTTGTGGAAATTTACAAGCCTGAGTAGTCATAGACCTTGTAAATAGGTAGCCTTGGCAGATAATACCAACTTAGATAAGGACAAGCAAGTCATAGGCAGAGTCATAGTGACTTGTCCCCTGAACCTTCACCCAGCTGATACCCAGTTCTGAAGATATCTGTATTCCCCCTGAACACCCACACTCCAGTGTCATTCCCTTCCCCACATCCTGCCTTTCTGTGTTTATAACCCCTGTGTGAATGAATTATGATTTGAGAAAAAATAAATTATAAAAAAGAGAAGAAGTTGGACTCCAGAGAATCAAATAACCCTATTAAAAATGAGATACAGCCAGCATGTGTTGTCACCTCAGTTTTTGATCTTAGCCATTCTGATTGGTGTAAGGTGGAATCTCAGGGTTGTTTTAATTTACATTTCTCTGATCACTAAGGACTTTGAACATTTTTTTAGGTGCTTCTCAGCCATTTGAGATTCCTCTGTTGTGAATTCTTGGCTTAGTTCTATACCCCAAATTTTGACTTAGTTGTTTGGTTTTTTGGTGGTTACCTTCCTGAGTTCTTTATATATTTTGGATATTAGCTGTCTATCAGATGTGGGGTTAGTGAAGTTTTTTTCCCAATCTGTAGGTTTCTGATTTGTCTTATTGACTATGTTCTTACAGCAGCCTTACAGCAGCCTTACAAAAGCTTTCCAGTTTCATGAGGTCTCATTATCAGTTCTTGATGTTAGAGCATGAGCCATTGGAGTTCTGTTCAGGAAATTTCCCCTGTGCCAATGAGTTCAAGGCTCTTTCCCACCTTCTCTTTTATTAGATTCAGGTGACAACACATGTTGGCGAGGATGTGAAGAAAGAGGAACACTCCTCTACTGCTGGTGGGATTGCAAACTGATCTTTGCAAACAACCACTCTGGAAATCAATCTGGAGGTTCCTCAGAAAACTGGAAATCCTTCTACCTGAAGACCCAGCAATACCACTCTTGGGAATATACCCCAAAGATGCCCCACCATGCCACATGGGAACTTGTTCCACTATGTTCATAGCAGCCTTAGAGCTCAGGGTCTCCAATGGAGTAGTTAAAGGACTGAAGGAGCTAGGGGTTTGCAACACTAAGAAAAGAACAACAATATCAACCAACCAGTTCCTCTCCCTCCTCAGAGCTCCCAGGGACTAAACCACCAACAAAAGTATACACAAGGATGGACCCATGGCTCCAGTTGCATATACAGCAGAGGATGGCCTTATCAGGCATTAGTGGGTGGCCAGACCCTTGGTCCTTTGACGGCTCAATGGCCCAATGTAGGGGAATGCCAGGGCAGGGAGGTGGGAGAGGGTGGGTGGAGGAACACTCTCATAGAAACAAGGGGAAGAGGGGTTGGGATAGGAGATATCTAGGGGAGAGGAACTGGGAAAAAGGATAACATTTAAATCCAATAAATAAAACATTTAAAACCAATAAAAAAAAGAAAAATAAAGGAAGAAAGAAAGAAAGAGAGAGAAAGAGAGAGAGAGAGACAGAGACAGAGACAGAGACAGAGACAGAGAGAAAGAGAGAGGAAGGAAGAAAAAAAGCCTAAGATGCTGATTAGAACTAATGTTCTGTGTGAGTTAAGTGAATATATGCAGATCCATTGAGCATACCTATGAGTGAGAGACACTGTTGTACATATCTTTATCTGTGTCTCAAAATGTAAACAAAGACTATATAAAATTTCCCGGGCTGGAGAGATGGTTCAGTGGTTAAGAGCACTAATTGCTCTTCCAGAAGTCCTGAGTTCAAATCCCAGCAACCACGTGGTGGCTCACAACCATCTGCAGTGAAATCTGATGCCCTCTTCTGGTGTGTCTGAAGACAGCTACAGTGCACTCCCATACATGAAATAAATAAATCTTAAAAAAAAATTAAACTTTCCCAACACAGTCATAATCAAGTAGAGAGAGAGAGAGAGAGAGAGAGGGAGGGAAGGAGGGAGGGAGAGAGACTGAGACATAGGGAGACTGAGAGATAGGCTACATAGAGACACACACAAGACAGACAGACACACATACAGATACAGAGAGGGAGACAAACAGAGAGACCACATAGAGACACACACATACACAGACATACACAGACACACACAAATAAAAGTTCCTACTACATCGGGAAGTTTGCTGTATTCAGGTGATTTATGTAATTTCCACTGAAACTGGTATGAAATGTTCTCTCTTTTTATGTGATTTAAAGAAGTATATAGATTAGGAGCAATTTGGTTTAAACCAGGATAGTTATACAAATTTTTGTTAATACCACAAAGTTTAGGATATTCGAAAAATACTATAATTTTTCAGTGTTCAAAAGTGAGTCCAGGCCAACAGGAATGAAAAAGTAGAGGGAAGGACATACAACCCTAGTGAAGTCCTTAGGAAAACTATTGAGAAGCCATCTGACCAGTGTTACTGTTTGATGCTGGGAAAGGCCTGTGTGCTGTTCTCACTGTATGTGTTTAGTGATGCACTGTGATCCAAGATGATCTCAAACTTATTCTGTCCTGCCTGAAGATATTCTTATTTTTCTTTCTGCTCCAACTCCTGGGTGCTGGGGTTATAAGCATGGGCACTGAGTCTAATTGTACAGTACTTGCGATTAAGACCAAGTCTTTGCACAAAGTAGACAAAAAATGCTACAAATTATCATTCCTATCAATATCTTTAAATTAAATAAGACTTCAAGAGAAAAGAGTCCCCTGAGGAGAAGTACACATGACAAAAACTACACTGGCAAGGTGGATAACAGTAAACACTTATATGGAACATAACAATTAAAATGATAAGATATATTTAATAAAAAAAATTGATAACATATGGTTGTTCAGCCTGCGGAATGTCTTTGCAGCACATGCATACAGTTGCCACAGAGGCCAGAAACAGGCATCAGACTCCACCAGAATTTAAGTTAAAGAGGTTTGTTAACTGTCATGTGTGTCTTCTGAGACTGCAACAAATGTTCTTAATAGAGAACACGTTTTTTCGAGTCTGCAATGCACTTGACTTTTGTCCTTCCAACCAAGTGTACTGGATCACTCCCAATCAAAGAGAAATATCTGCAGACCTGTAGTGACAGGTGCATGAGGTAGGCATGCTAATTGTCTTAGGCTGCCACACATGCATGCAAGGCTCCTGTGAGTTCAGAATCCAGCTAGAGGATCACTGATTATCAGTTTGCAATAGATTTGTCACCACTCTTCTAGGATAACAATGCAGATTAGGCCCATCAGATGACATATACAATTGAAAAGAACCTCCTTCTGCTGAAGTGGTGGGTGAAGGTGGGGTAAGGAGATGGTCATGGTCCAGGTAGGCAATGTTGTGAAGAACCTTACTACCTTACTTCCCTTGGCTGACAGCCTTTATTGGGACATTCTGTTAAATATCCTTTCTATATGTATAGAGAGCTTCATTCTCTCTATGCTTTGAGATATGTTTATCTAGAGAACCTGTACTAATACAAGTGTGGTTTTTCTCTCCTTCATCACTGATGAAGATGTGCTGGTTCACAATAGTGCTCAACAGTGTTTCCCTTATGTTTCTGGCTTTTCTCCCAGGGCTGTTTCATACCAATCATCTGGTGAAATGGAGCTGCAGATTTCCTGAGCCCATTGTGAGCCACAAAACAAAACTGTTGCTTCCTAAAATCCTTCTTGAATGTTAATAGACTTGGCACTCTTCCAGTCCTGGGTCAGATTGACACCTCCTCCACTGCACCTATGAAAGCTATTCACCTTGATTTCAGGATGAAAGCAAGTGCTGTGAGGAGAGCTCAGGCAAGGTCTGAAGTCAGGTCCTGATAAGTGCAGGATCAGAGCTCAAAGAGGGGGATTGGAACAAGTACCTGAATAGCCTGAGCTGGAATGGTGAATTCTCCCCCAGGGTTGGGTGAGGTGAGATTCCTCTTGGAGGAGAGGCACAAATGCTAATGGTGTGCAAACCACTCAGGAGATCTGAAAGGTCTGACCTAGACCGGAAGCACACTTTAACTTTGAGGAAAATTCACGGGCCAATCAGGGCTCCAGGTGGATCTGCCAGTCAGACAAAGAGGCGGGATCTTCCAGTTCCTCTCTGTAAGTTTACTGCAACTGTGCTGGCTTGGGCGTTTCTCTGCTTCCTGCTATGAGCTGTGCTGTTGGGTGATGTGAGAGAACCCCAGGGAAGCTCTGAAATCGAGACATGGTGAGCACAGGAAAAAAAATGCCCACGATAGGGAGGAGCAGGTGGTTGAGCAGTGGGAGCTAGGTTGGTGGGTCCTGTCTGGGGCTGGAGGGACACCATCAGCCTGATGTGACCACTTGTGTGGTCCTGTGGTGCTCCTCACATGCCAAATCAGGCAGTGACCTATGAATAACTTCACTATCATGGCTGATTCTGAATTGGCCCAAAACATTTGGATCATTGGCTTGCTTGGAGAAACATGGGTGGTTTCTTTGAGTCTACTGCACATGTGTCCAAACACTTTTTCTTTTACAGTATACATTAAGAAGACAGGTATATATCTAATAGGTCTGCTTTTACATGTTACTAGTTTTTGTTTTGTTTAGTTTCTGTCAAGTTTTTTTGTTGCAGTTGTTTATAGTTCTTTAAATGTTTCATGTTTTGATTATTATGTAGCAAAGGGACTTTATTTTTGTCTAATCTATTTGGTATTTTCAATGGTTCTTTACTGTTATAGGCATCTTCTTTAGTTTAGCAACTTTTTCTTTTCTTTTCTTTTCTTTCTTTCTTTCTTTCTTTCTTTTTTCTTTTTTTTTTTTTTTTTTTGGTTTTTCAAGACAGGGTTTCTCTGTGTAGCCCTGGCTGTCCTGGAACTCACTCTGTAGACCAGGCTAGCCTCGAACTCTCGAACTCTCGAACTCAAACATCTACCTGCCTCTGCCTCCCAAGTGCTGGGATTAAAAACCTGCGCTACCACCGCCCAGCATAGTTTAGGAACTTTTGCATTTATGATTTTATTGAAAATATTTTCTAGACTTTTGAGCTGATATTCTCTTTTTCTTTTCCAATCATCTCTAGTTTTTTGCCTTTTCATATGTTGCAGTGTCCCTAGTTGCTGATTTCCTCAATACTGTTAAATTCAACATTTTTGTTTTTCACCAATATCTCCATTTTTTTTATTTATCTTCCTTTCCTGTTCTGTGTGTGAACCTTGCCTCTGTAGTTGTCAGAGTACAGACAATTTCAATTGCCTGCCTTCAGGGACTTAGCAACTGCTTAAGTCATTCCCTGCCTCTCCCACCTGCTGCTGTTGTCAGGTGTGCTTTGCATTCACGGACCGACAGCTACAGCCACTCTCTATGTTTGTTCCCTGTCTCTGTTCTCTGCAGATGCCTCTTTATTCTCTGACTTTACCTTCATCGCTCTCTCTCTGCTCCCTGTCTGTCTGTTTGTCTGTCTGTTTGTCTGTCTGTCTGTCTGTCTGTCTGTCTGTAGGTCCTCTTGTGTACCTCTATCCCTTCCCCAGATTCTCACTCCTCTCCCTTTCCCCCAACAAGCTCTTTTGCAAAATATCTGTTACATGTTTTGATTTCTTTTTTTTTTCTTTCTTTTTTTTTTTTTTTCGGTTTTTCGAGACAGGGTTTCTCTGTATAGCCCGAGCTGTCCTGGAACTCACTCTGTAGACCAGGCTGGCCTCGAACTCAGAAATTCGCCTGCCTCTGTCTCCCAAGTGCTGGGATTAAAGGCGTGCGCCACCACCGCCCGGCCCATGTTTTGATTTCTAATGACCTGCTGCGATAGGATAGCTTTTATCCTGGAACTCACTCTGTAGACCAGGCTGGCCTCGAATTCTGAAATCCGCCTGCCTCTGCCTCCCAAGTGCTGGGATTAAAGGCGTGTGCCACCACCACCCTGCTAGCTTTTATTTCTTGATGACATATTTTCCTTGCTGTTATTTATTATATTCCTGTGCTGGTATCTAGGTATCTGGGTTTGAGGTGATGATTGGTCTAGGTACTGGTTTCTGGGTTTGTCTTGTTTGTTTTAAAGTTTTATTCCTGGGTTACTATTCGATTTTTGGATTTTCAGAGAGTGTCAGCTTTTGGGCCAATGTCCAATTGTCATTGAGTGCATACCATGTGTGTTCTTTTGTGATAGGGTCACCTCACTCAGGTTGATATTTTCTAGTTCCATACATTTACCTAAGAATTTCTCAAATTCATTGTTTTTAAAAGCTGTGTAATATTTGAGTTTGTTGGTCTTACTGTGTAATTGCTATCCTCTTGAGGATCTTCAATCCTTCCCCCAACTCTTCCACAAGAGTCCCCAGGTCCATTCAATGTTTAACTGTGGTTCTCTGCAGCTGTTTCAGTCAGCTGCTGGGTGGAGCCTCTCAATGGACAATTATGCAAGGCTCCTGTGTGGGAGCATAACAGTGTGTCCTTAATAATGTTATGGATTAAAGCTTGCCAGTAAGGTGGGTCTCTAGTTGGGCAAGTTTTCATTGGCCATTCCTTCAATCTCTGCTATAGTCATACCCTGCATTTCTTTAGATAGGACAAATTTTGTTCTGTGTGTCAACTGTGTTGTTGTTGAGTTTGATCCTTCAGCTTTGTTCTCATGATACCATACATTCACCATTTGGTCTCTGTCCCTATATCCCATAAGATACTGTATAAATATTTGTTATCCAATGTTAATCTATTTCGCAAGCCTGTTGGTTTTCTTTTTTTTTTTTTTTTTAAAGATTTATTTATTTTATTTATGAGTACACTGTCGCTGTCTTCAGACACACCAGAAGAGGGCATCAAATCTCATTACAGATGGTTGTGAGCCACCATGTGGTTGCTGGGATTTGAACTCAGGACCTCTGGAAGAGCAGTCAGTGCTCTTAACCACTGAGCCATCTCTCCAGCCCCCATCCTGTTGGTTTTCTTTTTAACTTTATTATTTTTGTTTTTCCAGGATAAACTTTTTCTGTGAAGCCCTTCCTGTCCTCATAGTAGATATAGAATCTACACAAGCCACCTGACATGTTACTGTAAAATAAGTACAGGCTTCTGTGCTGCTCTTCATCTTTAATATTGAAATTTGTCCAAATATGTAGGTTATATTCTATTTCTAAGAATGGCATATGCTCATGATATCAATACTACCTGAGGCTTCAGAGTCATTGGATGATATATGATGTTTTTCCTTAGTCGTGTGTTTCTCTTAAAATTTTTGGACAAATAGGAGTATTTTACCTGTGTAGATGAATATGATTATCATATGTGCCTGATCTTTAGTTATGCAAGAATGTGGCCTCAGAATTCTTGATCTTCATATTACGGGTAGTTGTTAGTCCCCATGTAGATATTTGAAATTGACCACCATTATGTGGAAGACCAGCCAGAAATTTCCACTTCTGAGTTATCTCATTCTCCTGCCCTATGTTGCTTATTTATGATCAACATTTATATTGCTAATATTTTCATCTCTCCATTTGTATCTGTTTAAACATGTGTTCCATTTTAGTAAAATTTTATTTAATGCTGCATTTTAAACTGGTGCACTTTACGTTTCTATAAGATGAATGCAGAACTGCTTTGAATGTCTAATTCTTTGTAGGAAATTCAGGAAAGAACTGGGAGTTCTCTCAATCATTTCTGTCTCCTTGGTTGATAGTTACAGGGGCATGAGTGTCTTAATATGTAACTTTTGCTGTCCTGGAACTTGTTGCATTGACCATGCTAGCATCAAGCTCAATGACATACACCTACCTCTGCCTCTGAGATTAAAGAAATGAGCAAAACCACCCAGGTTGTCCATCATTTATGTAGTTACTAATTGTTCATACGATTTGTTTAATGTGTGCTCAGTGCTGTTGGTCTGTTTCCCTCTCCATCTCCCTGTCAATTGGCATTTCTCTTGCAAAGCTATAGCCTGTTCAGTGGATTCAGAAGCGACACATGAAATCCTCATAATAAAACTTCCTTTTAAAATGACATAAAAATTAGATTATAACTTCTGTGTCAAAGAAATAAATGATGGGAGCACCAGAAATATATGATTATATTGTCTAGGAAGCATACCTTTATTTACAGTGATGTCATTATCATGCTTTGTGATGTACACATATTTTAGGATGCAATGAATTTTGATGATGTGCATATCAAGTTCACTGGAGAAGAGTGGGATTTGCTGGATCCTTCCCAGAAGAATCTCTACAAAGATGTGATGCTGGAGACCTACTGGAACCTCACTGATATAGGTAAGACTGTGAATTTTCTTTTGTTTTTCAAAATACGGGGACAAATATTTCTTGATTATTGATGACACTCTGTTATTTGAATTGGGAACATGGAAGATTGAGTAAAAGAAATCAGAGTCAGTGCTGTGAAAAACCACAGTAACTTGACTTTTGCCTAATTTCCAATACTGTATCATTCATTTTCTCATACTGTGTTTTAGGGTACAATTGGGAAGACCACCATATTGAAAAAGAATTTCAAAATACTAGACAGTACAAAAATTAATATTAATGTGCAAACTGAAACATATATGCCTATGAGGCAATTTTAATATGTCCTGGAAACTCTAAAGTAAAGGAAGTATGTAAAATATCAGTCATTTAAGTATAGCTATGATTAAAATATTCTCACAAATCCATGGGCCTTAATGTCAGTTACCTGATTTGTGTTTGCAAGGCATTTATCTAAGGAAGGAGACATAGAAACAATGCCTTAAGAGATACCTTTATTTGATTTGTAACTCCATTAGAGCAATGCTGTGGAACTACCAATCTGATCAGTCTCATAATATTTAGATGTTGCACATTGAATAGTGATAAACATATATCCAAAGCCATGCAATAAGTAAATAGTCCATGGTAAATTCAGTGATACTCATATTTTTGTAGTGACATTGCTAAGTTTACTGAGAGGTCAGTTTATGAGAGTCAAGAATGTTGCTGTGGAGAAACCTCAATCCACATACAGTATGTCTAGAAGAAACAAAAACTCAAATGTTGTTAATTCAATGTGGAAAGCTTTCATTTATTCTTTTTATGTGTATATCAAGTGTCAGAATAAAAAAAAAAAACCTATGTGAGCATAGGAATATTTAAAAGAGCAAAATCCCTGTCTTTATTCCAGAACAGTGAGAAGATATGTAGAATTTTGCCTTTGATAGATTCTCTGAATATGCTAGAAGTATGCAATTAATTGCTTTTCTGGCTTTACTGGGAACATCCCCAAAATGACACTGCAGAATATCCCCATGGGTACTTGAAACGTGTAAATTTTTCTGTTTTTCCTGGTTCACAGTGCTAATGTGGGGTGATTCACACTGCAGAAAATTTATGAATATAATCAGTGTTATAAAGGTCTCCTTTTTTGCATTTTCCTTCAGATACATGAAACACATAATATAGAAATCTCATAGAGAAAAAGGATGTTATACCTGTGAGCCATATAGTAAATATTCCTGTCATCACAGGTGTTTTCAAAGAGGCATCAAGCCAGAGTTGGTGAGATCACTATAAACATATGAAGTGGTAAAACCTTAAGATATGGTTCTTCTTTATTATTAAACCAAACTGTAAAATTAATTCATATTGATTAAATGATTCATCATGGCAATGAAAGTGGTAAAGCTTTCACTTGTGCCAATTATCATTGCAGGCATGTAAGAAGTCATAGCAGGAAGAAACCATATGAATGTAATCAGTGTGGTAAAGCCTTTGTAAGACCCAATCATCTCCAATATCATAAAAGTGCACATACTGGAGAGAAACCTTATGAATATAAACAATGTGGGAAAGCCTTTGCAATGCATAGTCATTTGCAATGTCATAAAAAAATCACATAATGAAGAGAAACCTTATGAATGTAATCAATGTGGTACAGCCTTTACAAGACCCAGTCATCTCCAATATCATAAAAGAACACATACTGGAGAGAAACCTTTTGAATGTAATCATTGTGGTAAAGCCTTTGCAAGATCCAGTACTCTCATTTGTCATAAGAGAACACATACTGGAGAGAAACCTTATGAATGTAATCAATGTGATAAACACTTTTCACAACAGAGTTCTATTCAATATCATAAAATAACACATACTGGAGAGAAACCTTATGAATGTGATCAATGTGGTAATGCCTTTGCAATACAGAGTCATCTCCAAAAACATAAAAGAAAACATACTCGGGAGAAACTTCATGAATGTAATCAATGTAGTAAAGCCTTTTCACGTCACAGGCATCTCCAATGTCATAAAAGAACACATACTGGAGAGAAACCTTATGAATGTAATCAATGCGTTAAAGCCTTTTCACAACAGAGTAATCTCCAGTGTCATAAAAGAACACATACTGGAGAGAAACCTTATGAATGTAATCAGTGTGGTAAAGCCTTTTCACAACAGAGTACTCTCAAAAGTCATAAAAGAATACATACTGGAGAAAAACCTTATGAATGTAACCAATGTCGTAAAGCATTTTCACAATGGAATACTCTACAATATCATAAAAGAACACATACTGGAGAGAAACCTCATGAATGTAATCAATGTGGTAAAGCCTTTTCAGATCAGAGTAATCTCAAAAGACATAGAAGAACACATACTGGAGATAAACCTTATGCATGTAATCAATGTCTTAACGCATTTTCAGACCGCCATACTCTACAATATCATTAAAGGACACATACTGGACATAACCCTGAAGAATGTAATTAATGTGGTATAGCCTATTTATAAAGACGATGTCTCCAAAACTGTAAAAGACCACATACTGGAGAGAAATCTTCTTAATATAATCCATGTGACAAAATGCTTTTTACAAAGTTATTTTCTGCAAAAGTATAAAAGAGCCCATGTTGGAGAAAATGTATGAATATAATTGTACTGGCTGTTTTTGTGTGGAACTTGACACAGGCTGGAGTTATCACAGAGAAAGGAGCTTCATTTGAGGAAATGCCTCCATGAGATTCAGCTGTGTGGCATTTTCTCAATCAGTTATAAGTTAGGAGGGGCCACTGTGGGTCCTATCAATGTTGGGAAGGTAGTCTTGGGTTCTACGGGACTTTGTTATTTTCCAAGAACTACAACTTCCAGCATTCCAGGATACCTGTTTCCAGGATACCAGGATTCCCTGGGCAGGTGAGTCATAAAGGTTAATTTTGGGCATTACACAACCTTGATTTGTTGTCATTATAATCTCTTCTCCTCTACCCATTTTTCCTCTAGTAAGTAGTGTGATGTCAATGGAGGGGAAGCACACCAGTAAATAATATCCTGCCATGGCCTCTGCCTCAGCTTCTGCTTTTTGACCTAATTAGTTCCAGTCCTGACTTTCTTTGGTGAGGAACAGCAACATCGAAGTGTAAGCTCAATAAACACTTTCCTTCCCAACTTCCTTATAGTTCATGATGATTTGTACAAGAATAGAAACCCTAAGACAGTAATCGATATGCTAAAGCCTTTGCATGTCCCATTACTTTCCAAAACATTAAAGACCCATACTGGAAGGAAACCTCATGAATGTACTCAATGAGTTAAAGACTTTTCACAACCTTGTAGTCTCTATTATTATAAAAGAGCACATATCAGAGAGAAACCTGATGAATGTAATCAGTGTTCCAAAGCATTTGCAAGTCACAGTCATCTGCAGTCTTATAAAAGACCCATACAAGAGATAAACCACGTGAATGCCATCATTGTTGTACAGCCTTTGCATATCATTATTCTTTACACACACACACAAAAATGACTCTGGTGAGAAACCCTGTTAATTTAATCAGTGTGGTAAAACCTTGTGAATTCACTGTCATCTGCAAATACATAATAGAACACATTCAAGAGAGCAAACCTATTAAGGTAATCAGTGTATTAAGCCCTTGGGAGTTACAGTTATCCCCCAATACATAAAACAACACATACTGTAGAGAAACTGCATGAATGTCATGAATGAGGTAAACCCTTTCCATGACAGTCATCTAAGAACCCGCAAAAGAAAATGTGCAGGAGAGAAACCTCATGAATTTAATCAATGTGGGAGAGCCTTTGCATATCACAGTTGTCTCCAAACACATGAAGGAGCACATGGTGGAGAGAGGCCCTATGAGTGTAATGAATGTGGTAAAGCCTTTGCATGTCACTTTCCTATCCAAATACTTCAAGGAACACACACTTTAGAGAAACCTTCTGAATGAAATGAACGTGGAAAAGCCTGTTTATATCACTATAGTTTTCAAAGACATAAAAGAACACATATTGGACAGAAACCTTGTGAATGTACTCAAGATGGAAAATCCTTTACATGCCACAGTAGTCTCTGAATACAAAAAAGAACACGTACTAGACAGAAACCTTCTGAAAATAATCAAAGTGTTAAAGCTTCTGCATGTCCTAATCATATTTAAATGCGTGAAGGAATTCATAGTAGAAATAAACTGCAGTGATTTGAATGTGCTTGGACCAAAAAGTGGCAATATTAAGATGTTCAACCTTGCTGCAGTAGATATTTCTGTTTTGAAGGAAGTGAATTCCTATGATGGTGGTCTTTGGAGCTCTGGCCAGGATAAAACAGACCCTCCTACTGTTTGGCTGGAAGACCATCTCTTCCTGGTTGCCTTCTCATGAAGACATAAAACTTGTTTGGAGCAATGTGGATTTTTAGTCTTTGGATTGCTACATGTATTAAGTGGAACTTAATGGTCCATTCTAGTAGGAATACGGAACACACACATATATACTAAGTTTGATTTGAATTTTGTATATAGTTTTTATGATGTTTTGCTGAAGAATGTTGCTGCCTTTTTCCTTGTCTGAAGATTGTCCTTGAGGCTAAGCTAAGGAGGTTTATGTTGACTGCATTGACAAATAAAGTCTCAGGAAAGCCAAGCATAGCCTTTGCCCTGTGTATACTCTCATGGTGATTCTTTTGATCAAACATAGTAATCTTAGAAATGAAAAATTTTAAATGTTAGATTCAAAGAGATTCACCAGGAAGTTGAATGAAGCTAAATCCTATAATCAAAGATATCTGATGGTATTAAAGAAATGGTGATGTTATGGGAAGATTCCATCCACCTAAACATATAGATGTGAAGTTTTCTGTAGGATAACTGTATCATGATGGTCATTAATATTACCTGGTTATTGTTTCCATGTGGACATAAGGAGATACAAGTATGTGTCAAATTGACTAAGGATAGATTGTCATTATGATTCTGGGTTTTGAATTTAAGATCTAAAAGGAAATACTTACATCCAGGCATGGTGGTACATGCCTTAAATCCCAGGAGATGAGATTCAAGCAGATTTCTGGTTCAAGTCATCCTGATCCAGAACAAGTTTTAGGTAAAGAAAAGCTTAGGAAAAGGCAAAGTACCACACACACACCTTAATCCCAGCATTCAGGAGACAGAGCCATGCAGATCTGCGAGTTCTAGATTAAACTACCGAGTAAGTTCCAGTAACACCAAGCTTAGGCAGTGAAGTTGTTGAAAATTAGAAAGCTGCTGATAATGTAATAGAAGATCCATGTTCCAGCCCCAGAAAGTGGCACAACTCAGCAGCTTTGTCCATGTGGCTCTGGCTTTAGAGGCCAGAGTAGAAGGGACTACTGACACAGTTGATACTGTTAGCTATACTTAAAAAATTAGTGGTGGTGAAGAACAAACCAGCATCAGTGAGGTGAAGTCTTCTGGGGATTGTTTTCTGAGAGGACAATAAAGCTGTGTTCCAGAGACAGTCAAGGGTGTACCTGGTGGTGCAGCTGGTCTTCGTCATGTGTAAATATCACTAACATGGTACTGGTTTTAAGGCATGAATGTGTTATGGAGATCAGCTAAGGCTTGGCCCTATGAAGGGAGTGTATGAGAGGAAAGAAGAGAAGTGTAGTTTCAGCAGGACAACCCAGCATATTGAAAATGTCAGTGCCATGGGATGTCTAGAAAGACCAGCAGCAGCAGTAGACTGGATTCAACCAGAACCTAGAGTGCAATAGAGGGAAGAGGCTTTATGGTTCAATATTGTTCATGGACTAGACATATGTATTAGTGCACAACAAATATTATTTTACCTTTTCTCTCAAGTTGTGCACTTTCAGACAAAAATATAACAATCCTGTTATGCACAGCAACACCAGTTTGTACAGATCTTCTGTGCTAGTTGAACTAGTGTAACTACAGAAATTTGGTTTCTACAAATAAATTCAGTTCCACATCCCGATTCTTGTTTGCCCTGGTCTGTGAACTTCCGAAAATGGCCAGTTTGGACTTTTACTGACCATCTAAATTTGATTACCTGAGTACTCATTACTAAAGCCAACTACTGTCCAAACAGGAAAGCTCCCACTTTCTTTCCTCCACAGCCTTTCTGTACTGTGACTACACCAGCTTCAGAGTTTTTCAATGAAATTCAGTTGTTACACAGGTCCCTCTTTATTTGTAATTCCCACAAAAAAAGCCATGGAGGTTAGAGGACACTCATTCACTAGTGTCTTTTCCATCACACTGAGCTCAGCCTGAAACGAGATGTATGACTGACTTGAAAGCATAGTGCAGCAGAGGCATGATTAGGTCTTCAAAGCAAGCCTTGACTACATATAATGACCAAAGTCTCAGCTATAGAAGACACTGCTCTAAACAGAAACAAGTATTAAAGCCTCTGAGCAAAAGGAATGAAATTCTTAATGATGAGGAAACTTTGGAGAATAGAAACAAGCAAGAGATTAGAGCAGTGATACATAAAGAAAATGAAATTCAAAAAGCAACACCAACAATTGACTTCTTCAAAGGATAAATATATTTGAAAAAATACATAGGTATACTAACTTTGAAAAAGAGCAGATGTTCCCTAGTAGGGAGAATGGTATTAATAAGACCTTGTCCCTATGTGCAACGTTACTGCTGACAGACAGCACAGCCAATGGTTTGTGTCTCAAATTTCTGAGCTGACTTAACTGTATCAGTGAGCATTCCACATATCTCCACAGGACAATGTCCTAATTGGTAATTCAATATCCACTGGCTCAAGTTAACATACTCAAATTGTACACCCCCACAATCTGGTATGTTTTTCTTCATGTAAATTAATTAATACATGCTGGGAAATTACAAAATCACTCACCCTTCTTGTATCAGCTCTTCATAATACTGCTCCCCTACAGCTGTCTCCCTAAAACTTTAATCTGTGATGTAGCTATTGACTGTCCTATTTCACTGTGCAGTGTACACAATAACCTGTTCCTCATGTTCTGGTTCAGACAGAAGCCATGCTTCACATGCAAATCCTTTTCCTCTTGCTGCAAAGACAGTTCACTACATGACTCCAATGGGTAATTTTAAAACTGTTGTGGTTCAGCCTTTTAACTAAAAAATTCAGAAAGTTCAATCAAGAGAAAAGCAAGGTAACTTCCCTGGGGAGCAACAGACTGGCAACAAGCTGACCTGAGTCAACATAGCTTTTCTTGGAATCACTTTTCTAAAAGGTTCAAGATACAACTGTCTCAGAATTAATATGCCTTCCGAGGGAGAAATCACTCTGCACACTATTAAAGATTACTTTTAAAAATTCTCTTTAATGATAGCATGAATTCGTCTCTGTCTAATGCTCTTTTAGGATCAAGATTCATGTTATACTTTGAACAATTTAACATGGAATATGAAGTTGTGATCTAGGACGAGTTAACATGGAATTGGAAATTTTGATCTAGGACTAGTGCACCTGGGATATGATATTTGAATCTAGGACTAGTTAATTAGAAATTTTGGTCTTGAACTAGTTAATATGGAATACGAAATCTGAATTTGGATTAGTTAACATATAATATGAAATTTGAATCGAGGACTAGTCAACGTGGAATATGAAATTTGGATCTAGGACTAGGTATCATGGAATATGAAATTTGGATCTTGGACGAGTTAACATAGAATAGGAAAATTTGACCTAGGATTAGTTAACCTGGAATTGTAAAATGTGAACTAGGATTAGTTAACATGGAATTGGAAATTTTGATCTAGGACTAGTTAAGGCGGAATATGAAAATTTGATCTAGACTGTGCCACATACCCAGTTCCTGTCTCAAAAACTGAAAATAAGAATATTAGTGGACAGTTCAGCATCTCAGTGCGAGATGGAGAGCAGCAAAGTGTCGATGAAGCAGTGAGTCGACAAGGTAAGTATGGGGGCTCGGGCTGGTAGCCTGGGATCCATTCTGTGTTTCCTTGCTGCATTATATCTTCTCCTTCTGTCAGGGCAGAGTTAAAACTTGATAGATTTTTTTTTCAGAAAACTATTGTGACTTTCACGAATGAGCTAATTGTTGACACTGTGTAGCTTCCAAGTGTTAAACATATTCTTATATCAAAAAAACACCATTTTCTGCTGCAAATATAAGAGTGGGGTTAATAATCCCATGAACAGAGATTCTGAATCTGACATGGTCTTTCCTATGAAAACAACCAAAGTTAATAATTTTACTGTGTGCATATATAAAAATTAAATATAGAACCTCATTTTATAACATTATTCACAACAAAGTGTGCTCTCGCTAATCAATTATTGCAATAGAGAAGATATCCAACCACTAATAAAAATACCCACATTTCATGTGGTCCAGAGCCTAGAAGTTGAGGAACATTATGTCTGCATCTGTCCAGAAAAAAGTTCATATTAATTCCTTAAAATCATTTAATGAAAGCATATTTCTACAATTTAATAATCAAGCAAATAATTTCTTTTCCAGATAAGATACTATATCGAAAGTTTTCCATACAATATATTTTGAAGTTTTTCTCCCATCTCCCAATTCCTTCCTGTTCCTCCCCACCTCTCTACCTACCCAACAGTAAATTTTTTTCCTCTCTCTCTGCTTTCTTTTTTTTTTTTAGTTTTTAATTTTGTTCTTTTAGTATTTTATTTATTTACATTTCAAACATTGTTCCCCTTCCTGGTTCTCCCCTCCACTAACCCAGCACCCCATCTCTCCTCTCCCTCATCTGCCTCTAAGAGGGTGCTTCCCTACCCTCCCACTGAACCCCATCTCAACTCCTCTACCATCTCCCTTCTCTGGGGCATCAAGTCTCCACAGGACCAAGTGTATCTTCTCCCATTGAGGTCAGACATGTCAGTCCTCTGCTACGTATGTAGTGGGGGCCATGGACCAGGACATGTATGTTCCTTTGTGGGTGGTTCAGTCTCTGGGTCCAATTAGTTGATAATGTTGTTCTTCCTATGGGGTTGCAATCCTTTACAGTTCCTTCAGTCCTTACATTAACTCTTCCATAGGGGTCCCCTGTCTCAGTCCAATGGTTGGCTGTGAGTATCTGCATCGGTCTTAGACAGATGCTGGTAGAGCCTCTTAGAGGATAGCCATACCAGGCTCCTGTCTGCAAGCACAATGTAGCATCAGCAGTAGTGTTGGGGATAGTCTGGAGATTGGATGGATCCAAAGGTGTGGTGGTCTCTGCATGGCCTTTCCTTCAGTCTCTGCACCATTTTTTGTCCCCTCATTTCCTTAAGACAGGAACAATTCTGGGTAAAAACTCTTGATGGGTGGGTGGCTCCATCCCTCAAATGGGGACCATTTCTATCTACTGGGGGCTGGCTCTCCAGGTTCAGTCTCCCCACTGTTGGACATTTTGGTTAATGTCATTCCCATTGGTCCTGGAAGCCTCTCAAATCCCTGCTGTCTGGGACTTTCTAGTGGTTCTCCTACCCCACACACACACTGATGCATATTTCTATTCATTTTCCTGGACATCTGGGCTTCTCTCTTGACTTTTCCTCTACCTGATCCTGCCTCCCATCTTTGCCTCTCCATCCCCCCCTCCCACACAGGTCCCTGTTTCCCTTTATATCCTGTGATTATTTGTTTCCCCTTCTAAGTAGTATTGAAGCTTCCAGACTTGGGCCTTCCTTTTGATTTGACTTCATATGGTCTGTGAGCTATATTGTAAAGTTTTTGGCTAATATCTACTTATCAGCGAGTACATGCTATGTATGTCCTTTTGGTTATGGGTTACCTCACTCAGGATGATATTTTCTAGTTTCATCCATTTGCCTGCAAAATTTTCAATGTCCTCATTTTTAATAGCTGAGTAGTACTTCATTGTGCAAGTAAACCACATTTTCTGATTTTTTGATTCAAGAACATCTGGGTTGTTCCAGCTCTGGCTATTATTAAATAAAGCTGCTATGAACATAGTGGAGGATGTGTCCTTGTGATATGGTGGCATGTCTTTTGGGTATATACTCAGGAGTGGTATTTCTGGGAATTCAGGTAGAACTATTTCCAATTTTCTGAGGAACCTCCAAATTGATTTTCAGAGTGGTTGGACCAGTTTGCAACCCCACCAGTAATGTAGGAGTGTTCCTCTATCTCCACATCCTCACCAGCATGTGCTGTCACCTGAGTTTTTGATCATAATCTTTCTCATTGGTTTAAGGTGGAATGGAATTTCAGGGTTGTCTTGATTTGCATTTCCCTGATGACTAAAGATGTTGAACATTTCTTTGTGGGCTTCACTATCATTTGAGATTTCTCAGGTGAGGACTCTGTTTAGCTCCATGCCCCATTTTTTCATTGGGTTATTTGGTTTTCTGATGTCTAACTCTTAAGTTCTTTGTATAATTTTTACATTAGGCCTCTATCAGATGTAGTGTTAAGAAAGATTTTTTTTTCTCAGTTTGTAGATTGCCAATTTGTCCTATTGATAGTGTCCTTTGCCTCAGAGAAGGTTTTTGGTTTCATCAGGTTCCGTATGTCAATTGTTGATCTTAGAGCTTGAACCATTGATGATTTGTTCAGGACTCTGTTGATGGATGTTTGTATATTGAACCATCCCTGCTTCCCTGAGATGACTCCTACTTGATCATGCTGAATGATGATTTTGGTGTGTTCTTGGATTCATTTTGTGAAACTTTTATTAATATTTTTGCACCAATATTCATAAGCAAAATTGGTCAGATGTTCTCTTTCTCTGTTGGGTCCTGTGTGCTTTATGTAACTGTGACTTCATAGAATGAATTAGGTAGTGTTCTCTCTGTTTCTATTTTGTGGAATAATTTGAGGAGTGTTGGTATTAGGTCTTTTTTGAAGGTGTTGTAGAATTCTGCATTAAAACCATCTGGCCCTGACTTTTGTTGGTTGGGAGGTTTTTGTTGACAGTTTCTATTTCCTTTGGGGTAATATGACTGTTTAGATAGTTTATCTGATCTTGATTTAACTTTGGTATCTGGTACCTGTCCAGAAAAAAATCATCTGTTTCATCTAGCTTTTTCTGTTTTGTTGAGTATAAGCTTCTTCTTTTTTTTTTTTTTTTTTTTTCTTTCCGAGACAGGGTTTCCTCTGTGTAGCCCTGGGTGACCTGGAACTCACTCTGTAGACCAGGCTGGCCTCAAACTCAGAAATCTGCCTGCCTCTGCCTCCCAAGTGCTGGGATTAAAGATGTGACCCACGACTGTTAGGAGTAGACTCTTAGCCAAAAGTGGCTATCATCTTTTCGGCCATGTTAAGCCTTATACCCTGACAAGAGACTTGTTTTAAACAGCCCTCAACAGCTGAGCACACTCTGATAGACATCTTGTTTTGCTGTTTAGTGCCTCCAGCAGCTAGGTGCATGTGGTCTCCATGCTGCTAGGTGTATGACGCAGTGCCTTCAGCTGAGCTTGTCCATGAGGGGAAGGCATGTGGTACAGGGTATAAACACTCAGGATTTCCTTTCAATAATCAAGACTTGATCAGACTCTGTCTTGTCTCCATTTTTTAATGTCTCTCACCCCTCCATCCCCACTCTCTTGCTAGACCCTGACCTGTGGACCGGAGCAGCAGAATGGGGCAATTACAAAGTAGCAGAGTGGGCCATTACAAAGTCACAGTCAACGTGTGGCAGTAAGAATGAGAGACTCAGTGAGGGACCAGAAGAAGGGTCGACTGAAAATTCAGAAGTGAAAACAGAGGTGATTGCTGTAGGAAACTGCTGTGTGGAGACAAGTAGGTCATAGTAATGATAATGAGGCAAGAAATAAGTCAGCCTGAATTCAACTCTCAGCCTGATTTCAACTCTCTGCTTTTGTTTTGTTTGCTGTTTACATGTGTCAATTGTTTACTTTTGTTTTGCTGTTTAAATGCTGTCTTTCATGTCCAAGAGAAAAAGAAACACATAGAATCCAAAATATGACTAAAGGTTGAAGTAATCAATTTGTCAGAGCCAGATTGTGCTGACCTAGGAGAAGAGGCAGCCAAATATTTCGACCCTGAATGGCCTTCCCGAAGGCTCCCTCCCTGTGGTCCTCCACCTCCAGATGCTCCTGCTATGGAGATGGCAGTTGTAGATCCCAGAAAGGAGTTACAGGACAAAATTTCTCTCCTTAAACAACAGATAGAGTTAGAAAAAGTGTATCAGAACTTAATTAACCAGCTACAAAAGTTAAAGAGAGGGAAGGGGTCTCGAGAGGGCAAGGAAAACCACCAGGTCCTCGAGTTCCTAAACCTGGAGTCCAAAGGCAGCCTCTGTCCTCTGGTTTTAGTTCAGTCACAGATCAGCCAGAGGAGAGGTTGAGGTTTTTCTTGTATCAGAGACTAGAGATGATCATGGAGTTGCATGGAGATATCACACAGGGTTTAATTTTCAAATTATTAAAGAATTTAAAAATTCAATGTCACAATATGGTGCCACTGCTCCCTTTACTCTTGCAATCTTAGAATCTGTTGCAGAAGAGTGGCTGACTCCTGGTGATTGGAATACTCTAGTGAGAGCAGTTCTTAGCAGTGGTGACCATCTTATTTGGAAATCATGAGAATTGTAAAGAGACAGCTAGGAGAAACATTCAGGCAGGTAATGGTTGGTCCTTTGATGCATTAGTAGGAGAAGGGAAATTTGATTCTAGTAATAACCAGATGCAATATGACCCAGGCTTATTCGCTCAAATTCAAAATGCTGCCATGAAGGCTTGGCCAAAACTCCCAGTAAAGGGAGACCCTGGTGTATCTTTGACCTTAGTGAGACAAGGGCTTGACGGACAATTTTCTGATTTTGTTAATTGATTAATAACAACAGCAGGGAAGATTTTTGGTAATGCAGAGGCAGGTGTAGATTATGTAAAACAATTTGCATATGAAAATGCCAATCCTGCCTGCCAAGTGGCCATTAGACCCTATAGGAAAAGACAGACCTTACTGGGTATATCAGACTCTGTTCTGACATAGGGCCCTCCTACCAACAGGGCTTAGCTATGGCAGCCGTCATGCAAGGACAATCAGTAAGAGATTTTTTTTGGCAAGCAGAGACAAAAAGGCCTGTTTTAAATGTGGCAAGCCTGGACACTTTGCAACATATTGCAAAACAGAAAATGAGTTAACCCAGAGACAGCCTAGAAAACAGCCTGGCCTATTGCAAACGTGGAAGACATTGGGCTAGTGAATGTAGGTCCAAGACAGATGCACAAGGAAACACCCTTTCCCATAACCAGGGAAACAAGAACAGAGACCAGCCCCAGGCCCCCAAACCAATGCAAGCCAAAACAAGCTTATGGAGCAGTCAGTTTCATACCTGCAAACAACAACCCTTTTCAGAATTTAATTGAGCAACACCAGGAAGCGCACGACTGGACCTCAGTTCTGCCACCCACACAGTATTAACCCTAGCAATGGGACCTCAGGCCTTTACCCACTGGAATGTTTGGACCACTCTATCCAAATGTGTTTGACCTGATAGTGGGAAGAAGCAGTGCTACTATGAAGGGACTACAAATTTTTCCTGGAGTTATAGACAATGATTATCAAGGTGAGATTAAGGTAATGGCCAAAGCAATACAGAATATAGTCACTATTCCTACAGGAAGGAGGATAGCTCAACTATTGTTACTTCCATTGATTCCTACTAATCACAAATATAAGAGTCCTAAGAGAGAGGATCAAGGCTTTGGTTCCTCTGACGCATACTGGGTACAGCCTATCGTTTAACCAAAACCTATGATGACAATATTGCATGACAGGAAGGCATTCCAAGGTTGGGTTGATACAGGAGCTGATGTGGCAATCATCAAACAAAGTGATTGGACTGCCACCTGGCCTCTGACCCCAACCTTAACCAGTTTAAGGGGTACTGGCCAAAGCCAAAATCTGCAGCAAAGCTCTAAGGTGCTGACATGGAAAGATAAAGAATGAAATACAGGGAATATACAACCCTATGTCATCTCGGGCCTTCCCATTAATCTCTGTGGCAGAGATTTATTATCCCAGTTGGGATTGATTATGTGCAGCCCTAATGAAGTAATCACGGCTCAAATGATAAACTCTGGATTTTCCCCAGGGAAAGGATTAGGAAAAAGTGAAGATGGGATTACTCATACTATTGAGATCTATGGTAATTCTGGAAGAAGAGGCTTGGGGCACTTTTGATGGGTGCTATTGATTCAGCTGCACCTCTAGGGCGTTGTGCTGATCCCATCACCTAGAACGGGGACTCACCCATCTGGGTGGATCAGTGGTCCCTAACCACCGAAAAATTACAAGCTGCTCAACTGCTAGTGCAAGAGCATTCACAGGCAGGACATTTAGAAGAGAGTAACTCTCCCTGGAATACTCCAGTATATGTCATTAGGAAAAGGTCAGGAAAGTGGAGATTGTTGCAAGACTTGAGGGCTGTTAATGCAACCATGATTCTGATGGGAGCCTTACAACCTGGGCTGCCCACACCAGTGGCCATACCTTTAGGCTATTATAAAATAGTTACAGATTTAAAAGACTGTTTCTTTACTATCGCCTTGCATCCTAATGATAGGAAGCACTTTGCTTTTAGTGTTCCCACTATAAACTTTAGAGAACCTATGAAAAGATATCAATGGAAGGTCTTGCCTCAGGGTATGGCTAACAGTCCTACCTTGTGCCAACAGTTTGTGGCTTCCACCATAGAGGGTGTTAGAACCATGTGGAAGCAAATCTACATGATTCATTTCATGGATGATATTTTAATAGCAGGAAAAGATGGAAAACAGGTACTCCAGTGCTTTGATGATCTTAAATCAGCTTTACAGACTGCAGGGTTACAAACAGCAAAAGAAAAGGTACAATTACAAGATTCAAACACTTATTTAGGATTTCAGATTAATGGTCCGTGTATTATTAACAGTAAGGCCACCTTGAGGACTGATTGCCTTAAGACACTTAATGATTTTCAAAAACTATTGGGAGACATTAATTGGCTACGACCATATTTGAAACTTATGACAGGAGAGTTGAAACCTTTGTTTGACATTCTCAAAAGAGATCCTGACCCTAAGTCTGGCAGGGCTCTAACAGAGGAGGGTAGAAAAGCCTTATGGAAGGTTGAGAGTGCTATTTCATCCCAATTTATAACTCATATTAATTATTCTAAGCCTTTTTAATTTTCTTATTTTTAACACTAAATTAACTCCTACTGCAGTTTTTTGTCAAACTGCACCCATATTATGGGTTCATTTTCCCTCATCCCCTAAAAAGGATCTTTATCTATACTATGCAGCTGTAGCAGATATGATTATGTTAGGCAGAGATAACAGTCAAAAATATTTTTGAAAAGACCCTGATGTTATAGTACAACCCTGTACAAGACATCAGGTTAATTGGCTTATGCAAAGTTCTGAAGTTTGGCCTATAGCATGTGCCTCATTTGGTGGTCAACTATATAATCACTATCTGCCAGACAAATTAGTTCAATTTTGTAATCACCATGCATTTGTTATTCCATCTTGTACTGTGCATGCACCTATAAAGGAAGCATTGCTAGTTTTCACTGATGGTTCCTCATCAGGAACAGCTGCTTATGCCTTTAAGGATCAAGTAATTCCTTTGCTACATCATCTGTGTCCACTCAATTGGTTGAATTACATGCTGTTATTGCTATGTTTCAAGCATTTCCAAATCAAACCATTGATATTTACACAGATAGCTCTTATATAGCTCAATCTATCCCTCTGCTAGAAACTGCTGCACAAATAAAGCATTCCTCAGAAACAGCCGATTTGTTTTTACAGTGCCAACAATTAATTTTGAGGAGAAAGTGTAAATTTTTTATAGGACACCTGAGAGCCCACACTGGGCTACCAGGTCCTCTCGTTGAAGGAAACACCAAGGCAGATCTAGCCACTTGTGTAGCGGCAGTGACTTTATCAGATCTGCCATCTAACTTGAATCAGGCCATAAAGGCTCATGAGTTACATCATCTTAATTCTCAAACTTTAAAAGTCATGTTTAAAATTACCAGAGAACAAGCTAGACAAATTGTCAAACAATGACAATCATGTGTTACATGTTTACCAGTTCCTCATTTGGGTATGAATCCAAAGGGACTGATACCAAACAGTATCTGGCAAATGGATGTTACCCATTATAATGAATTTGGAAATCAAAAATATATACACATATGTATATGTAGACACATACAGTGGTTTCATTTATGGGACATTACAAACTGGAGAAGCAAGCAAGCATGTGATCACTCATATGCTTGCTACAATCGCTGTATTGGGTGTGCCAAAACAGATCAAGACTGACAATGGCCCAGGTTATACAAGTTCCAGTTTCTACCAATTTTGTGAAAAATTGGGAATACTACATAAAATAGGTATTCCATATAATCCACAGGGCCAACGTATGGTAGAAAGGGCACATCAAACTATTAAATGTCAATTCGAAAAAATTAAAAATGGGGAATGGTACCCTACTAAGGGATACCCCAGAAATATCCTTCATCACACACTCTTCATTTTAAATTTTTTAACTTTGGATTCTGAAGGAAAATCTGCTGCAGATAGATTCTGGCATCCTAATACCAAAAAGAATTTTGCAACAGTCCTCTGGAAAGACTCATTAACTGGAACCTGGAATGGGCCAGATCCAGTGCTTATCTGGGGAAAAGGTTCTGTCTGCATATATTCCCAAAGTTTGGGGCTGTGGAAATCCTGGGATGTTTGGCCACACCCCCAGAACCCAGAGACCTAACATACAGCCTCCATGCTAGGTCACATAAGGCACGAGACGAACAGGTCTCTGCCTCAAGATTTATGTATTACCTAAAAGCCCCGCCCCTCTCCCACTTCCAATACCAGCAAGCCCCTTCTGACATTTTTTTGGGAGAGTGCACCACCATTCAAACTCACCACCATGTCAATAAATGCCTTCAGCTCCACATGTCTCTTGAAATTCTGGACTCATTGTGTAAGTCAAAACTCACGCGGGGCTGGGGGGGGGAAGCCTTTCTCTCCACTGTAACTGTGGTTCGAAGGACTACATCAGCTCCGCCCTGCCCAACTGAACAGTGCATCTTGGGAAGGCCTCTGTGCACCGGCCCGCGTGCCCCCACGCAAGACCCTCCCCCCACCACTGTACTCGAGTTTTGACCCGAATCAAATGGCAGATGCCGTCACTGGATGCCAGAGAGACTGATTAAACAAATAGACAACAGTAACAAATCCAGGGAGGAAAAATTCCCTAGGAAACATATTTTTTCTTTGCAGGAAACATGAAGATGCCTCACAATTGTCTTCAAACAGGAGCAGATCAACCAGTATACCTGACTTGGAAAGTTCTCAGTGTGGAAGAAGACATCACCACCCACACCTCCAGGGTGGCTCTATTAGACTCTTGGTTCCTTGATTTATGATTTAGTGGGGTACATTGTTTAAACCCAAGGGAGAACCCAATATCACAGTTACTATAGTTGTTTTTTGGGTTTGACATTGATTGGAGCAGGGACAGGGATTGTCTTACTTGTCTTGTTAAGATCAAAGCTATGATCAGATCTGTACTAATATAGATTTAGATTTAGAAAATAGTGCTACAGAATAGAAGAGGCTTATACTTTTTACTCCTCTAATAGAGGGAGTTGTGTGCTACCCTTAAAAAGAGTATCACTCATGTATACTAACACAAAGTCTTGGGTCTCTGTAGAAAAACATTGAAACAGATGGCTATAAGCTATTGTAAACAGGCAGCTTTTGTGGAAATTTACCAGCCTGAGTAGTCATAGACCTTGTAAATAGGTAGTCTTGGCAGACAATACCAACTTAGATAAGGACAAGCGAGTCATAGGCAGAGTCATAGTGACCTGTCCCCTGAACCTTCACTCGGCCGATACCTGGTTCTGAAAGATATCTGTATTCCCCCTGAACACCCACACTCCAGTGTCATCCCCTTCCCCACATCCTGCCTTTCTGTGTTTATAAGCCCTGTGTGAATGAATTATGATTTGAGAAAAAAAATAAATCATTTATTAAAAAAAAAAAAGAGTGTCACTCTGAGGCAGAATGGTTTATACCAACCATTCAGACATTGTTAAATCTCTTGTCTGTCGGGTCCATGCTGTTCAACAGACTAATGGCTTTTGTACAACAATACATAGGCCCTATTCAAATGAAACCCATACAGGTCCATTATTACAGGCTGGAAGGAGTGGATTCTAAAACCTCTGTCATCAAGACTGATGAGGATTAAACCCTAACTTACACGCTAAGCTGGATAGTCAATGACGGGTAAGAGAACACCTCAAGACCCTTGCCCCTAACTGGGAGGCCTCACCATCCTAAGACAGGAGCTCAACCAATGGCTTGAGTACCCAGAGACGGGAAAGGGAGCTGGGAATCCTTTGTTCCAACCTAAGACAGGCACGGTTTCCGTAAGTTTTCCCAGCCTTCCCTTTTGAAAAAAAAAAAAAAATTAAAACAGGGGACCTGTTGGGAGCTGACTCTTAACCGAAAATGGCTATCATCTTTACAACCATCTCAGGCCATATACCCTGACAAGAGACTTGTTTTCAATCACCCTCAACAGCTGAGCACACTCTGATAAACATCTTGTTTTGCTGTTTAGTGCCACCAGCAGCTAGGTGCACGTGGTCTCCATGCTGCTAGGCATGTGACATAGTGCCTTCAGCTGAGCTTGTCCACGAGGGCACGGCATGTGGTAAAGGGTATAAATACCCAGGATTTCCTTTCAATAAATGAGACTTGACCAGACTCTATCTTGTCTATTGTCCCTCCATCCCCACTCTCTCTCTTGCTAGACTCTGACCTGCAGACCGGAACAGCAGTACAGGCAGTTACAAAGTAGCAGAATGGGCAGTTACACACCACTGTCCAGACAAGTATGCATTTTCAAAGTAAGATATGATGTGGTTTTGAATTTCCTCAGTTTCTGTTGTTATGTCTCCCTTTTTATTTCTGGTTTTATTAATTTAGATATTGTCTTTGTGTCCTTTAGTTAGTTTGTCTAGGGGTTTATTTACCTTGTTGATTTTCTCAAAGAATTAGCTTTTGGTTTTGTTGATTCTTTGTTTAGTTCTCTTTGTTTTTAATTGATTGATTTCAGCACTGAGTTTGGCTGTTTCCTGCCATCTACTTCTCTTAGAAGTGTTTACTTCCTTTCATTCTAGAGCTTTCGGATGTGCTCTTAAGTTGCTAGTGTTGGAGCTCTCCAACTTCTTTATGCAGGTACTTAGTGCTTTGAATTTTCTTCATAACACTGCTTTCATTGTGTCCTATAAGTCTGTGAAGATCAGATAGAATGCAAATGATTATTTTAGTCTTCTTGTGTATGTTGAGGTATGTTTTGCTTCTGATTATGTGGTCAATTTTAAATAAGATTCCATGAAGTGCTTAGAAGAAGGTATATTCTTATGTTTGAGTGTGAAATTTTCTGTAGATATCTGTTAAATCCATTTCATTCGAAACTTCTGTTAGTTTCATGATGTCTCTCTTTAGTTTCGGTTTCAATAATTTTTTCATTGGTGAGATTGGGGTGCTAAAGCTTCTTACTATTATTGTGTGAGCTTTTATGTGTGTTTTAAACTTTAGTAAAGGTCCTTTTAAAAACATTTGGGGCATAGATGTTTAGAATTGAGACTTAATCTAAGTGGATTTTGTTTTTAATGAATATAAAGAGTCCTTTCTTATCTCTGTTCATTACTTTTGGTTGAATGCCTATTTTATTGGATATTAGAATGGGCATGCCAGATTTTTCTTGGGAGTCTTTCATGGAGAACTTTTCTCTAAACCTTTACTCTGAGGTAGTATATGTCTTTGTCACTGTGGTGTATTTCTTTTATGCCTCAAAATTACAGATCTTTCTGTTAGCTATGTCTTTTAATTGGGAAATTGAGTCCATTAATATGAGACAGATTAAAGACCAATGATTGTTTTTTTCCGGTTATTTTTGTTGTTGATGAGCATCGTGTGTGTGTGTGTGTGTGTGTGTGTGTATGTTTCTCTTCTTAATATTTTGTTATTATATGATTAATTTCCTGTGTTTTCTTGGGTGTAGTTACCTTCCTTATGTTGCAGTTTTCCTCCTAGCATCCTAAGTAGGGTTGGATTAGTAGAACAATACTGTTTAAATTTGATTTTGTCATGGAATATTCTTGTTTGTCCATCTGTGTTGATGGAGAGTTTTGCTGGGAATAGTAGCCTGGGCTCGCATCTGTGGTCTCTTAGGGTCTGTATGACATCTATCTAAGCTCTTAGGCTTTTAGAGTCTCTGTTGAGGAGTCTGTTGTAATTATTATAGGTCTGCCTTTATATGGTACATAGCCATTTTCACTTACATCCTTTAATGTTCTTTCTTTCTTCTGTATATTAAGTGTTTTTATTATTATGTGGTAGGAAGATCATCTTTTCTGGTCAAATTCATTCAGTGTTCGATAGGTTTCTTGTTTATTTATGACATCTCTTTGTTTAGGTCAGGGAAGTTTTCTTTTATGATTTTGTTGAAGATGTTTTCTGGCCCTCTGCACTGGGAATCTTCATCCTCTTTTATTCCTAATATTCTTAGGTTTGGTTTTGTTCATGTTGTCCCAAACTTCCTGTATGTTTTGAGTTAGGAACTTTTACATTTTGTATTTCCTTTGACTGATGTGTTGATATCTTGTATGGTATCTTCTATGCCTAAGATTCTCTCTTCCATCCTTTATATTTTTTTGATGATGCTTATATTTATGGCTCTTGATTTCTTTCCTAGCTTTTCCACTTCCAGGATTGCCTCTTTTGTAATTTCTTTATTGTTTCTACTTTTAATTTTAGGTCTCGAAGAGTTTTGTCCAATTCTTTAAGCAGTTTGATTGTATTTTTCTTTATTTCTTTAAGGGATTTATTTGTTTTCTCTTTAAGAGCTTCTGCCGGTCTGCCTGTGTTTTCCCGTATTTCTTGAGTGTTATTTATATCATCCTTAAATGCCTTCATTTAAGGCATTATCATCTTCATGAGATGGGATTTTAGGTAAGAATCTTGCTCTACAGGTGAGTTAGGACATCCAGGGCTTGCTGTAGTAGGAGAACTGGTTTTTTGATGGTGCCAATTTATATTGCCTTTTGTTGCTTATGTTCTTGAATTTTCCTTTTCCCATTTATTTATCTCTGGTATTAACTGGCTTGGATTTTTTTTTGGACTAGAACAGGCCTCCTTGGAGGCAGGTAGAGCTTTGTGACTTTGCTTTGACTGGGTCTTCTGGGAGGCAGGCAGTGTTATCTCTGGTTAGGGAAAACCTCCTCTTTCCATGATTTATGTAAGCCTTCTGTGTCCCTGTTTTCCTGTGTCCCTCTGTCCCTGTGTCCCTGTATCCTTGTGTCCCTGGTTAGGGTAGTCCTCCTGGGAGACAGACTGGCTTTGAGGTTCATGGCAGGCTTGTGGATTGTCCTTGGATTCAGGTGGAGGTGTAGATTGGAAGTTCAATGGGGCTCATGCAGATAGATTCCATGTGTGCTGGGTTCTGTATGTGTGTGGGTCCCAGCTGATGTGGATATTGGGGAGGAGGGGCTCACCTGTGTTTCTAGTTATGGTAAATCTCCTGTGAGACAGGTAGGCTGTGCATGGTGGGAGGCACATTCTTCTTCCATTGGTTCAGACACTATAGGTTCTTCTAGTGTAAAATTTATATAGCGTATTGAGATTCCTTTTTTGGGTATTCTTATTATTATGGCTCAGTATATGGGACAATCAAGCTTGGAAGTGTATATAGGACTTTTTATTACAAGCTAGGTTTAATGCTTTGAAAGCTTTAAAGAACAGCACACAGGAATTGACTCCAGCAAACCTGTATGGCTATGTAGTAATTTGAGTCTTATTGAATAGCATGTCATGACAATTATGACACATTGTGTGAAAATCCTACTTATAATTAAGTAGTAATCAGTCAGATTTAATTTCATATATTAAATGGAATGTTCATTTTCTACATAAATCAGGGAAATTATAAGTGACTGAATTATAATAGTTATGATTATAACTATTATAAGTGAAATTATGTTCATAATTTGTAAGGAAGAAACACAAGTTATGATTTTGGTATATGGATGTACGGTGCCCGTCACATTGCCTTGCAAATATATATGGCTAATCAATGAGATATTTGATATTTATTATCTCAGTCATTGAAGAGGAATTCTTTCCTTCAACATAGAGTGATAACTGTAGATACTCATGACTGCTTCAGTGATTTGAATAAATCTTGCTTCTGTGTTGAATCACATCAAGTTTCAAGTGATTTAAGAAACAATAAACTGAACCGGGCAGTGGTGGTGCACGCCTTTAATCCCAGCAGTTGGGAGGCAGAGGTAGGTGGATTTCTGAGTTCGAAGCCAGCCTGGTCTACAGAGTGAGTTCCAGGACAGCCAGGGCTATACAGAGAAACCCTATCTTGAAAAACCAAAACAAACAAACAAACAAACAAAAACAAATAAACTGCATCCAACTAATGGGAAGCAATCCAGTACAAGAACATTTCATTAACAAATGATATCAAACATTTAATGAAAATCATCATCAATACTTTTAATATTATTCTATGAAGTGAAAAGGGGATAAAGATTGTCACATGGTCCCAATAGCACAACTTGGCATCAGATATCTGATATCAACAAGAAATAAAGAGACAACAAATCTGAAGGAAACTATGGAATAATATCTGTTAAACAGAGAAGCTAAATTTTATTTTAAATAGTCATGTAGTATTATAGTGAATATGTTAAGATTGCCAGCCAACAGAATAACCTAGAAAGAAAAAGAAATCAAAGCTTTTCTTGATAATCAGGAAGGACACTGTGGAGTGTGGTGTGTATTATTTCCCATGTAAAGTCAATAATATGAGTTTTAGGCTAAAAGGGACAGTTAACAAAACACTATTTGTGTCCCAAGCAGCATGGAGTATGTCTCTGTGAAGAACTACATGGAGGCTCATTTCTCAATTTTGGCAAAAGAAAATTCAACAATATTGAAGAACCTGAATGTCTGATTAGTTGGCTTGATATAATGAGTACTTTATGAATCCTAGCCCAATGCTCATGCACACCGACTGACATCCAAAAGACTTGCCACAGCTCAGGATGGCATTTCAATAGAAGTCACAATAGAGTGTGAAGGCTACCTCCATAATAGAGAGAATGCATATTCCTAATCCATTTGACATGGCCATACCATCCAGTATGCAAAAGGGATAGAAAATCACAAGCATCAGCATATTCAATTCACCCAATCAGTAGGTCTGTAAAATTACTGAAAGAATATTTAAGCTCACAAAACCATAATTCAACCAAACGATACACCAAAGTCCTGTTCATAGTAACTAAATTAGTGCAATAAATTTTATAGTAAGACACTATTATAAGCCAATGAAATATCAACCATTCCAAAAATGCATTCACTGGTGCTGAATAGATGGATTTAAAGACCCCAATTAATTTTTAGTGGGAATAGAATTCAGTGTAGCCATCATGGCAGAAGTATAAAGTAGTTCAAAAAATTACAAATAAAATTCAATGCTCTACCTGTGTCACACGTTGTAATCTAACAAAGTTACATAAATTAGAATGTCAGATGTACATCTGGGTTGTTGTAATGTAATCCAACACAGTATTGTATCAAAACAAATACCAACTAGGGGTGATTGAAAAATATAAAATATATATTAACATTAGGAGTATAATTCTCTCATAAATGACAATTAAATTCTCTCATTCCTTTGAGTGAAATGTTGAAATTGTTCTCAATCATCTTAATGAGGTATGAACCAACATCAACCACAGAAATGTTTTATCAAAAGGCACTGCCTGCCATGAACTGAAGATTAGGCAAGAGATTGCATTATATTTCAGTGAATGTCTGCACAGGTACTGATACTGGAAGGATAGGTGTTGAATCTGCATAATTCCAGGCATTACTGGCTTCTCCAGATGACAGGAATCACAGGAAGTTTGAAGAGGTTTTATCATACAATAATATATGTACAACAGAGAGAACGCTCAACTCTTGCCTCAATATTGCATGTGAGATTGCCCTTCCTTAGACTAGACAATGGAAGATATAGTGTTCCATGATTCAACTCAAAGTCTGAATGACATAGGACAGTTGTGACATTCTCAACTCTTACTATGGAAGTTCTGATGAAATCCATTATTGTGATTGCCAATTGTGTCTTACATGTGGCTGTTGACACATGGTCTGTCCCAAGCTGCTCAGGAGAAGACGGTCTCTGGAGTATATGTCATGGATATGAATGAAATCATGACACCTGAGGGTGGAGAGCATGATCTTCACAACATGTTTTCAGAAATGTTTTGATCAAAAGCTTCCAGACCTCAGGTGCAGAGCTCGAGGCCACAATTTTCCAGATGTATCCAGGGACTATGACATAGGATGAGTGGAAATGAACTGTAGAATATAATTAAGTGAGTTTTCAAACTGCAGTAGCCTTAAAACAGACACATAGGTGTGAATGTGTGTGTGATGTTTGTGTGCATAAGAAAGACTTCATAAATGCTCTGTCTGAGATCCTAGCAGACATGAAGAATTTGTGTGCTTTCACTATTTCCTTCTTGCTCCTGAAGTTTTCTTTCATCTTGTGCAGTTTGACTGATCCCAGTTGTTTTTGGAGAATACAGAATAATGAAGATAATGATGGAGATTTTCGAAGAGACTGTGGTTTTGTTCTTCTCATCCATGATGAACCTATAGATGAAATTTCTAATAGTTATCTCATCGATTTTAGGTAAGTCATTTTTTTCCTGCTTCTATGTCAGTAATTAGAAGTATGTAGTTGTATATACAAACTGTGGAATTCTGTCCTGTTCTTCACATTGTAACATTAGGAATAAGTGAATATTATATAACACATCAATCATGATTTTCATATTTTCAATGTATCACCACTTTGTATGGTTTCAATACATTGGGTTCAAATTCACTTTCCTAATTTTAACAGATGTACTGGGAGACTGTGGGACAAATGAAACACACTTTACATGGAAAAAAGATCTCAGTGCTCAGACATCACTTAAAGGATGGCAAAGAATTAGAAAGACTGGGGTGTTAAGGGAAATCTGATACCTTTTAAAGTAAATTGACATATTAACAGTTACACTAAAAGGTAATATCAAATTGATGTGCAAATGAGTCTAGAGGATAATAATCTGGTTATGTGGTATATTGTATTATTTTATATATTTTCATATGGATACATAAATTTAAATGAAATGTATCTTAAAATAATTATCATGTTTGATAAACATTAACATTTGGAACTATTAAAAACATTTTCTATAAAATCATGGAAATATCATTATTGAAAAATTTTCACATTGTATATAAAATTAGCATTTTAAAAAATTTTATTATTTTATTTATTTTCATTCCAAATACTGCCTCCATCCTGGTTCCCCATCCCAGAGTTCTTCATCTTATTCCCCCCTCTTTTTGGCCTCTGAGAGGGTGGTTTCCCAATCCCTTACCACTTTATCACCACCCCACCCCCACTTCTCCAGAAACCTCCATTCTTCCTACACCCTACCCACTCCCAGCACCCTTCTTCCCTGGGACATCAAGTCTCTACAGGATTAGTCTCATGATCTCCCACTGTGGACATGAAAGACAGTCCTCTGCTACATATGTGGCAGAAGCCATTGACCAGCCCATGTATGTTCTTTGTACTAAGGCTTGACATCAATAATAATGAAATTAACATTTTAGTACTGTTTGACTTAAACAAGTTTTTCCTATTATCATGCTTTAAGATTTTTCTTACTAATTACATAAATTCTCTCATAGAAACACAGATAATCTTTTTCAGGTAAAATTATTATTAGACAATTTATATAGACATTATAATACATTTTGAATACACTGACTCTATGTCAGGTGGTATTGTATATTGGCTTTTTAATGTATTTCTTAATGACTCATTTTTTATTATTTTGTGTTCTTTTACTATGTTAGTTTCCAAAGATTACTTTGTATCTTTTGAAACATAATTTTGAACTAAGTTATTAGAACTAGAATCCTGTGTTATAGATATAATTCAGTATGTGTTGATAAAAATTTTATGGTACTAAAGGTTATGAATTGAAAAGTTGAATGAAATATCATTGTATTATTTCACTCTTAAAACATTTAATATTGAGATATTTAATACATAAAAAATTTCACATAATAAAAAATATTTAAGGGGTTATTGATTTCATATACTGTTCAAGGCATTTTTAAAAAATTTTTCTGTGGTATTAGAGCATCAAGAGTATTGTTTAAGCTGGGTGGTGGTGGCGCACACCTTTAATCCCAGCACTTGGGAGGCAGAGGCAGGCAGATTTCTGAGCTCAAGAGTTCGAGGCTAGCCTGGTCTACAGAGTGAGTTCTAGGACAGCCAGGACTACACAGAGAAACCCTGTCTCGAAAAACCAAAAAAAAAAAAAGAAAAAGAGTATTGTTTATCAGCCTTACTCTCTAGGACTGTAATCCATTTCATGCATGGCTTTCAGAGAAAAAGCAAGTTCTTTGTGGATTTTCAGAAATATAAAAATTATTATATCAGAGTGACATACATTTATTATGATCTGAAATTGTATTCAACTTTAAAGATCTCTAATTTCCCAAGCTTAGTTCAGGAAAGCTAGCATTTACACAGTAATTTAGCATTTCAAGTACAACAATGTTTACTGCAATTGAATAGAAAATTTGATGTGTCGAATAGTGTTGGTTTGAATATGCTTGATCCAGAGAATGGCACTATCAGGAGTTATGGCCTTGTTTCAGTAGGTGTGGCCAGTTTGAGGAAGTGTGTCACTGTGGGGCTGGGAAAATGAGACCCTTTTCCTAACCACCAGAGAAACAGTTTTCTCCTAGTGGCCTTCAGATAAAGATAGAGGACTCTCACTTTCTGCACCACTCAAACCTGGATCCTGCCATGCTCTCACCTTGATGGTAATGCTCTGAAACTCTGAACCTGTAAGCCAGCTCCAAACAAACATTGGCTTTATAGTTGTTGCTTGGGTCATGGTGTCTGTTTTCAGCAGTGAAACTCCAATGAAGACAGAAATTAGTACCAGGGACTGGAGTATTGCTGTGTTAGGCTTGGCTGTGCTTTTGTTTAGAAGAATGTTGATTTGGAATGCAGTGGAATGTTTTAAATGGGGCTTAATGGACTATTCTAACAAGAATATAGAAAACTTTGTTGTTGAGAATGATTTGAACTGTACAGACCTGGCCTAAGATATTTCAGCAGAGAAGGATTTCAGCCTGTGGCCTGGAGACTATTTTTTGTGGTATACTGGTGAAGAATGTGACTGCTTTATGCCCTTGTCTGAAGAGTCTACCTGTGGCTAATGTAAGAGATTTATATTAATTGCATTGACAAAGGAAGTCTCTAAAAATCCTAGCAAGGTCTTTATTTTCTGGTTTAGTCTCATGAAGAGCATGCTGTTCAAGCATAGCAAGCTTAGAAAGAATAAAAGTACAATATGTGGTTCAAATGATAATAAATGGAACCCAGGAAGTGAAATGGAGCTGAAACCTATGTTCAAGGAAATACAGATATTAAGGGAATGATGATCTCAGGGCAAGATTCCACTCACATAATCTGATTGTTTGTGTTTGCAGTTGAACAAGGAATAGTTTAAACTTTTAGTTTAGAATAACCAACAATCCAAAAATAGAGGGCCCACATGTGATCCAGATACTGAGGCTGGAAGAAACAGGCTTTTGATCTGGATGTTCAGGAATAATGGCCATGAAAACTTAGGCACATTCATGGTGATGCACAGATATAATCCATGGAAAAAAGGCAAGAAGATCTCTGAGTTCAAGGTCAGTCTTGGACAGAATAAGCTCTAGGTGAAGAAAAGCAGAAGCTGAGGCATGGTAGTACATGTCTTTAATATCAGCATTCAGGAGAAAGAGGCATGAAGATCTTTGTGTTCAAGGTCAATCTACTGGGCAAGCTCCAGGAGTTAGAAAGTTGGAAAACAGAAATCTGGTAATAGAATAAGGGGCAATATGTTCTAGCAATAGCAAGTAGCAGAAATTAGATGGCTTCTGCCATGTTGCTCTGGCATTAGAGTCAAGAATAGAAGGGACTACTGAGACAACTGGTGCTGATTAGCTGGAGCTAAGAAATTAGCATTGCTAAAGAAGAGACCAGCATCAATGAGGTGAAATCTTCTGGTAAGTGTTTTCACAGATCACAAAGAAGCTGTGTTCCAGAGATAGCCAAGGTTATCACTTGTGTTGCAGCTGGGTTGGTAACATGTAAGAATGACCTAGGTGGTACTGGTTTTGAAGGTATGAAATGTTCATGGAGAGCAGCTAAGGCTTAGTACTGTGAGATGCCAGGGAAGGCCAGTGGTGAAGGTGCAGTCTCAGTTGCAGTTGATGGCTAAAATATAAAGGATTCATGTAAAGAAGGTGAGCTTTGCCACCATGAAGAGAGCCTATGAGAGGCTATTGGTGAATCCTAGTTGCATCAGAAGTCCTCATAGTATTGAAGACGCCAGTATCATGGAATGTCTACTAAGAACAGCAGCAGCAGTGGAGTGGAGTCTACCAGAGACTACAGTGCTGCAGAAGGCATGGCTGGAGAAGTGACACAAGGCCTTTGGAAGAGCCCAGAAGATCATATGTGAATCTTAGACATTGAAACTAGAAGGTGTAAAGTTGAAGGTGACTTGGAGATCCCAAGATTTTAAAGATGCCTGATTCTGTGGAATTAGAACTTGAAGAGTATTGTGTAGGAACCTTAGTTTAGAGAACTGTAATCTAGTTCATGTATGACATTCGGAGATAAAACAGCTCGTTACACATTCTCACAAATATAAAAATTATCATATAAGAGTGACATATTTGGAGGAATTCTTAAGGTGTATTCATCTTTAAATATCAATAATTTCTTAAGCTTATTTCAGAAAAGTTAGCATTTACCTGTCTCTTAGTGTGAAGTTTACTGCAATTGGAGAGAAAATGTCATGTTTCAAACACCCTCCTCAATCATCCCTATGCCTTCTTGTAGAATACCAGAAAGAAGATACGAGTTTTTTCTGGTAATGTTTTTTGCTACTGATGAGATCAACAGAAATCCTTATCTTTTACCAAACATGTCTTTGATATTCTCACTCATTACGGGCATGTGTGAAGATACATTTGGATTTCTGGAAAAAGAATACTCACCACAAAATAATTCTTGGCATTTAATTAATTATTACTGTGGAATACAGACAAGCTGTGATGTAGAACTTACAGGACCATTATGGACAACATCCTCAAAACTGACAATTAATTCTAGGATCCCAAAGGTGAGAATGTGTGATACTGGATGAATTACCAACTTTTTTATTCTATTCAAAGGTGCCTAGGGAGAAACCTTGCTTGGCATAGGTTTGTGTGTATACTCTTTTTTATGTATTATCCATTTATTATAAAGGATTAAATAATCAGATCTTTGAAGCATTGATGAAACAGTTAAATATGTTTTGTTAAACATGGTGACTTCTCAGGAATAGTCTAGAATCTAATAGGAATAATCTGTGATATTTATAGTGTAGTCTTACTATCCTCAATAGGGGTTCTGAAATGTGAGTAATGTTACTTGTATATTAGTCCAAACTTTCTAACAATCATATTCCTTACAGGGTGTTTCATCATTTTTCTATGTCCTCTAGGTTTTCTTTGGACCATTTAATCCTAACTTGAGTGACCATGACCAGTTTCCCTATGTCTATCAGGTAGCAACCAAGGACACGTGTTTGCTTCATGCTATGGCATCCTTGATGCTTCATTTTAGATGGACTTGGATAGGACTGGTCATCTCAGATGATGACCAGGGTATTCAGTTTCTCTCAGACTTGAGAGAAGAAATGAAAAGGCATGGGATCTGTTTAGCATTTGTGAATATGATCCCAGGAACCATGCAGATATATATGACAAGGGCTAAGATATATGATAAACAAATTATGGCATCATCAGCCAAGGTTGTTATGATTTATGGTGAAATGAACTCTACCCTAGAAGTCAGCTTTAGAAGATGGGCATATTTAGGTGCTCAGAGAATCTGGATCACAACCTCACAATGGGATGTCATCACAAATAAAAAAGATTTCAGCCTTGATTTCTTCCATGGGACTGTCACTTTTGCACACCACAACAATGATATTGCTAAATTTAGCAATTTTGTACAAATAATAAACACTTCCATATATCCAATAGATATTTCTCAGACTATGCAGAAGTGGAATTATTTTAATTGTTCAATCTTTAAGAACAGCAATAGCAAGATGGATCATTTTATACTCAACAACACAGAGGAATGGTTAGCACTGCACAAATTTAACATGGCCCTGAGTGAAGAAGGTTACAATTTGTATAATGCTGTGTATGCTGTGGCCTACACCTACCATGAACTGGTTCTTCAACAAGTAGATTCTCAGCAAATGGAAAAACCCAAAGGAATATTCAATGACTGTCAAGAGGTAAAAAACCTTTACATGTCATTATGCTTAGATTTTTCAGTGTGATCTTCTAAATGGTCTTCAGAAACTCACATATATTTGTTAGAGTATATTCTATCAGTGGAAAGATTTCTACACTTCAGGATTCCCTAATGAATTTTCATATGGAGATATGTGTGTATATATATATGTATATATCACATGCACAAGGATAACATTTAATAGGAGACAATATTTTGTGTGTGTGTACATCAGTGAGTTTTTTGAAAATGTGTCTGAACTTTTTACCAAATGAATTCTATATTTAAAATAGAAGGGAAACTACACCTTAGAAAAGACAAGAAAGTAGTCTTCTTTCAACAAACCCAAAAGAAGATAGCTACACAAACATAATTTCACCTCTAATAACAAAAATAACAGGAAGCAACATTTGATTATCCTTAATATTTCTCAATATCAATTGACTCAATTGCCCAAAAAAAAGACATAGACTATTGGATGGATATGTAAACCGGACCTAGCATTTTGCTGCATATAGGAAATGCTTCTTAGTAACAAAGACAGATACTACCTCAGAGTAAAAAGCTAAAAAACAATTGTCCAAGCAAATGGTGCCAAGAAACAAGCTGTAGTAAACATCTTCATATTGAATAAAATCGAATTTCAAAGAAACATCAAAGAAGATAAGGAAGGACACTTCATTCTTGTCAAAGGAAAAATCTACCAAGATGAACATTCAATTCTCAATATCTATGCTCCAAATGCAAAGGCACAGACATTCATAAAACAACTTTACTAAAACTCAAAGCACACATTGCACCTCACACAATAATAGTGGAAGACTTAAACACCCCACTCTCATAAATGGACAGATAGTGAAAACAGAAACTAAACAGAGACACAGTGAAACTAAGAGAAGTTATTAACCAAATGGATTTCACAGATATCTATAGAACATTTTATCATAAAACAAAAGAATATATCTTCTTCTCAGCAATAGGCCTAGACAGATATATGATTGATATAATCCCATATATCCTATCAGATCACCACAGACTAAGGCTGGTCTTCAATAATAACAAAAACAACAGAAAGCTAAAATACACATGGAAACTGAAAAACTCTCTACTCAATGATAACTTGGTCAAGGAAGAAATAAAGGATGGAATAAAAGACATTTTAGAATTTAATGAAATTGAAGAAACATCATGACCAAACTTATGGGACACAAGGAAAGCAGTGCTAAGAGGAATACTCATAGCTCTAAGTGCCTACAAAATAACCTGGAGAAAGCATACCCTAGCAGTTAGACAGCACACCTAAAAGCTCTAGAACAAAGAGAAGCAAATACACCCAAGAGATGTTGACAACAGGAAATAATCAAACACATGTCTGAAATCACCAAGTAGAAACAAAAAGAATTATACCAAGAATCAACATAACCAGGAGCTGGTTCTTTGAGAAAAATCAAAATAGTTACAAACTTTGTTAGACTAACCAGAGAGCACAGAGACAGTATCTAAATTAATAAAATTAGAACTGAACAGGAAGACATAACAACAGAAACTGAAGAAATTCAAAAAATCTTCAGATCCTACTACAAAAGCCTATACTCAACAAAATTGGAAAATCTGGATGAAGTGGATAATTTTCTAGACAGATATCAGGTATCAAAGTTAAGTCAAGATCAGATAAACCACCTAATCAATCATATATCCCCTAAAGAAATAGAAGCAGTTATTAAAAATCTCCCCATTTAAAAAAAAAAAAAGCCCAGGACCAGATGGATTTAGTGAAGAATTTTATCAGACCTTCCAAGAAAAGCTAATACCAATTCTTTTCAAATTATTCCACAAAGTAGAAGGAAAACTACACAATCCATTCTATGAAACAACCATTATGCTCATACCTAAACTGCACAAAGATCCAACAAAGAAAGAGAACTTCAGTCAATCTCCCTTACTGATGCAAAAATACTCAATAAAACTCTCACAAACCAAATCCAAGAACACATCAAAAAATCATCCAACATGATCAAGTAGGCTTTATCCATGGAATGCAGGGATGGTTCAGAATATGGAAATCCATCAACAAAATCCACTATATAAGCAATATCAAAAAAAAATCCACAAGATCATCTCACTAGACGCTGAGAAAGCATTTGACAAAATTCAACACCCCTTCATGATCAAAGTCTTGGAAAGATCAGGAATTAAAGGCCCATACCTAAACATACTAAAATCAATATACTGCAAACCAGTGGCCAACATCAAACTAAATGGAGAGAAACTTGAAGCAGTCCCACTAAAATCAGGAACTAGACAATGCTGCCCACTCTCTCCCTGCCTATTTAATATAGTACTGGAAGCCTTAGCCAGAGCAATTAGACAACAAATGAAAGTCAAAAGGATACAAATTGGAAAGGAAGAAGTCAAAATATCACTATTTGCAGATGATATGATAGTATGCTTAAGTGACCCCAAAACTTCCACCAGAGAACTCCTAAACCTGATTTTAAAAAAAAAATCTTCAGAAAAGTGGCTGGATAAAAAAATTAATTTGAACAAATCAATAGCTTTCCTTTACTCAAAGGTTAAACAGGCTGAGAAAGAAATTAGGGAAATTTCAAACTTCACAAATAATATAAAATACCTTGATGTGCCTTTAACTAAGCAAGTAAAAGATCTGTATGACAAGAATTTCAAGTCTCTGGAGAAAAGAAATCGAAGGAAAATTCAAAAGATGGAAAGATCTCCTATGCTTATGTATTGGCAGGGACAATATAGTAAAAATGGCCATCTTGTCAAAAGCAATCTACAGATTCAATGCCATCCCCATAAAAATTGCAAATCAATTCTTCATAGAGACAGAAAGAACAATTTGAAAATTCATTTGGAATATCAAAAAAACCAGGATAGTGAAAACTATTCTCAACAATAAAAGATATTCAGGGAGAATCACCATCCCTGACCTCAAGCTGTAGTTCAGAGCAATAGTGATAAAAACTGCATGATATTGGTACAGAGACAAGCAGAAAGATCAGCGGAATAGAATTGAAGACCCAAAAATGAACCCCCATACCTACAGTCACTTGATCTTTGACAAAGGTGCTTAAACCGTCCAGTGGAAACAAAAGATAGCACTGTCAACAAATGGTTCTGATTCAACTGGAGGTCAACATGTAGAAGAATGCAAATTGATCCATTCTTTTCTCCTTTTACAAATCTCAAATCCAAGTGGATCAAGGACCTCCACATAAAACTAGATACACTCAAACTAATAGAAGATGGGAAAGAGCCTTAATAGAAAGTGGGGAAGAGCCCATGGACACAGCAGAAAAGTTCCAGAAGAGCAAACCAACGGCTTATGCTCTAAGATCAAGAATTGACAAATAGGACCTCATAAAATTGCAAAGCTTCTGTAAGGCAAAGGACATTGTCATTAGGACAAAATGGCAACCAACAAATTGGGAAAAGATCTTTACCAATCCTACATCTCATAGAGGGCTAATATCTAATATATAAATATAACTTAAGAAGTTAGACTCCAGAAAATCTAATAACCCTATTAATATGGAGTGCATAGCTCAACAAAGAATTCTCAACTGAGGAAACTCAAATGGTGGAAATGCACCTAAAGAAATGTTCAACATCCATAGTTATCAGGGAAATGCAAATCAAAACAACTCTGAGATTTCACCTCACACCAGTCAGAATAGCTAAGATCAAAAACTCAGGTGAAAGCAGATGCTATCAAGGATGTGGAGAAAGAAGAACACTCCTCTATTGTTGGTGGCATTGTAAGCTGATAGAACCACTCTGGAAATAAGCCTGGTAGTTCCTCATAAAACTGCACATAGTAATACCTGAGTATCCAGCTATACCACGTCTGGGCATATACTCAAAAGATGCTCCAACATATAACAAGGGCACATGCTTCCCTATGTTCATAGCAGTCTTAGCTATAATAACCAGCACATCGAATGATCCCAGATATCCTCCAACAGAAGAATGGATACAGAGACTATGGTACATTTACACAATGGAGTACTATTCAGCTATTAAGTACAGTGAATTCATGAAATTCGTAGTCAAATAGATGGAACTAGAAAATATCATCCTGAGTGAGGTAACCCAAAAGAACACAGATGGTATACACTCACTGATGAGTGGATATTAAGCCCAAAAGCTTCCAGTACATCGTGAAGCTCAAGAAAAACGAAGACCAAAGTGTGGGTGCTTTGGTCCTTCATGGAAGGAGTAGCAAAATACTCAGGGAAGCAAGTAAGGAGACAAAGTATGGAGCAGAGACTGGAGGAGGGGCAGTCTGGAGACTGCCAGACCCAGGAATCTTGCCCATGTGCAGTCACCATATGCAGGCATGGTTGAGGATGTCAGGAAGTGCATGCTCACTGAAGCCTGATATACCTGTCTCCTGAGAACCTCTGCCAGAGGTGGATGCTCACAGCTAATCATTGAACTGATCATGGGGTCCCCAATGGAGGATTAGAGAGAAGACTGAAGAAGCTGAAGGGGCTTGTGGCCCCATTGGAAGAGTGACAATTCCAACCAACCAAAGCTCCCAAGGTCTAAGCCACCAGCCTGGGAACACACATGGAGGGACCCATGGGTCCAGCTGTATGTATAGTGGAGGATGTCCTTTTCAGGCATTGGTAGAAGAGGAAGTCTTTGGTCCCACGAAGGCTGGATGCCCCAGTGTGGGGGAATCTGAGGTTGGGGAGGGGGAAGTTTGTGGATGGGTAGGGCCACATCCTCATAGAAGTATCAGGAGGGGGGAATGGAATAATGGGTGTCTGGGGGAATGGAAAAAGGGGATAACATCTAAAATGTAAATAAATAAAATATCCAATAATCAAAAACAAAACAAAAAATAAATTAGGAGCAAAGAGTTTTATCATAAAGCCTTATGTGATGACTAGATTAAAATAATTTCCTAAGGAATGATACATTTGCTGTGATTAATAGTTTGTCATTTAAAGTAACTTAAAAAAAGATAAATGATAAAGACACACATTTTCTTAAGCTTATGTTTATTTAATATATGCAAACTCTATGTATATGAATGACCCACTACCACTCTTTGTTTCCACAACTTCCAGATATTCAGACTGCCCACTCATTCTCACATACATGGCTTCATTTTTTAAAATTATTTTTCCAAATGTGTTCACACACACACACACACACACACACACACACTGCGTTACTTTTTATTTGGTAAGCATTTTAACTACCCATGAGGCATATTGTATGTTACTAGATGGAATAAGTAATATATCTGTGTTCCCTGGAAGCCAGTAAAAAATTAGGGGACACTCTCAATTTTGTAATGCCTTATTTGATATACGTATATAATCATCTAATGATGCATCTCATTTAGGTGGCTTCCTTGCTAAAGACCAGGGTATTTACTAACCCTGTTGGAGAACTGGTGAACATGAATCACAGGGAAAATCAGTGTGCAGAGTATGACATTTTCAACATTTGGAATTTTCCACAAGGCCTTGGAATAAAAGTGAAAATAGGAAGCTATTTTCCTTGTCTCTCACAGAGTCAACAACTTCACATATCTGAAGACTTGGAGTGGAGCACAGGAGGAACATCAGTGAGTATACCACAATTTTCACTCTTTCAAGTATATCTACATTTTAAAATATGAGGCACCAAAGCTGTAGCTGTGTGGTTAAGACCAATTGCTGCTCTTGCAAAAGGCCCATACTCAGTTACCAGCATCAAAATTTGATAACTCACAACTTCATGTAAATCTAGATCATAAGGATCAAAGGTCTTTGATTCCTTGTTCAAATGCAGCAACGTGCCTCCTCACCCCAGAATACAGAAACACATTTATAAAATTTAAAGATATTTATGTACATTTATAAAATTTAGATATTTTTATATATGCATATATATAATATAAATATAAATTTTATAAATATAAATTTTTATAAATTTATATAAAAATATATAAATATATAAAAAAATAACTTAATTTTATTACTATATATACATGTTTTTTTCAGAATTACTAATAAAATGATTTTTTTCCATTTTATTAATTATTTTATTTATTTACATTTCAAATGCTGTGCCCCTTCCTGGTCCCCACTCCATGAGCACCCTACCCTATCTGCCTCCCCTTCATCTCTAAGGATGTGCTTCTCCACCGTCTACTTTACTTCCACCTCACCTCTCTAGTATCATATCAACCTTTGCTGGGGCATCAAGCCTCCACAGGACCAAGTGCATCTTCTCCCATTGAGGCCAGACATGTCAGTCTTCTGCTACGTATGGACCAGTCCATGTATATTCCTTTGTTGGTGGTGCAGTCTCTGGGAGCTCTGAGAGATCCAATTAGTTGATACTGTTGTTCTTCCTATGGGGTTACAATCCCTTTCAGCTCCTTCAGTCCTTACCCTAACTCTTCCATAGGGGTCCCCTGTCTCAGTCCAATGGTTGGCTGTAAGTATCTGCATCTGTCTTAGTCAGTGACTGGGTACAGCCTCTCAGAGGACATCCATGCCAGGCTCCTGACTGCAAGCACAACATGGCATCAGCATTAGTGTCAAGGTTTGGTATCTATGAATGGGATGGATCCCAAGGTGTGGTGGTTTCTGGATGGCCTTTGCTTCTCTGCTCCATTTTTTGTCCCTGTTATTCCTTTAGACAGAAACAATTCTGGGTCAAAAATTTTGAGATGGGTGGGTAGTCCCATCCCTCAACTAGGAGTGGGGCATATCTATCTACTGGAGGTAGTCTCTCAGGTTCCATCTCCCACCGTTGAATATTTTCACTAATGTCATCCTCATTGAATCCTGAGAGCTTTGCACATCCCTGGTGCCTGGGACTTTCTAGAGGTTTCCTCCACCTCCACACCCCACTGCTACATATTTCCATTCATTCTCCTGGCCCTCTGGGCTCTTTCCTGTTTCCCCTCATATTTGATCCTGCCCCTATTTTTCTTCCCCTTCTCTATCCCACCCAGGTTCCTCTCTCCCTCTGCCTTCCACGATTATTTTGTTCCTTTTCTAAGTGGGATTGAAGCATCCACACTTGGGCCTTCCTACTTGTTATGCTTCACATGCTCTGTGAGTTGAATGATGGGTATTGTGAAGTTTTGGCTAAAATCTACTTAACAATGCCATATATGTCATTTTAGTTCTGGGTTGCCTTACTCGGGATGATATTTTCTAGTTCCATCCATTTGCTTGCAAAATTTATGATGTCATTGTTTTTTAATAGCTGAGTAGTATTTCTTTGCAAATGGTCCATCCTCAGTTACCAGCATGAAAATTTGATAACTCACAACTTCCCGTGAATCTGGGTCATAGGGGTTTAAGGTATCTGGATTTCATGCTCAAATCTACCTACAAGTCTATTCACCCCACAATACAGAAACACATTTATGAAATTTAAAATATGTGTATATTTATAATAAAAATTTTGTAACTACACATAAACTATAAAATTCTGTGATACTCTTTGAACATCATTATAGCCTAATAAAGTACAGCAAATACTCACTAATTCAACATTCCTGGCTTTGTTTTAAACTTAGAAAAACTTTAATTCTTTGAGAGTCTTATGACATGGTTTATTCATATTCATCAAAGAACTTTTTCTTGAACTACCCTACCTTCTCTCCCCACACAACTCAGTATCCTTCTTATTTTATTTATAAATCATTTTAGAGAAATTGATGGCACATAAATGTTCTGTTTCCATGTAATCACTTTAGGAAGGAAAAATTTAAAATCTGTACAACACAATTGTTACACATTTAATATTACATGATGTAGTAAATATTGTGTTACATTCAGGGCATTGGAGGCTTACTCAAAATAATAAAGTGTCTGAAATTGATGATTGATTTATCAGAGGAATATATATAGTAGTATCTGTTAAGTACATAAATAAATATATATATATCAAAAATTGTGTAACTACATGTAAACCCAAAATTTTGTTACATATATATATATATATATGATGATGATGAATATATAAATTATCATATATATCCTCAGGTTCCCACCTCCATGTGTAGTGAGACATGCACTGCTGGATTCAGGAAAACTCATCAGCAACAAACAGCAGACTGCTGCTTTGATTGTGCCCATTGCGCAGAAAATGAAGTTTCCAATGAGACAGGTACATGCTTCCATGCAGAAAAAAATTGCTGAATTCCAGTATCTTCTCTTTCCAAAGTAGAAATGTAAAATGGCCTAGATGGAAATGAAAGACCTAAAACCTGTGTGTTCCAGAATTTAACCTTTTGAATGATATCAACATTTTGGGACCCTGACAATAACCTGCAATATCTTATACAAACTCATTCTTTTTTACAACATTATGGCTTTGATTTTTTATTTTGCAGAAAACTTTTAGGGGGAGAAACATTGTAACCATTTAATTTTTATATTATTCCCCTCACATTGGCACTTCAAATCTGTTTGAGCCTAGGTGCTTCCGCTCCCACTGAGTTCAGATAAGGATGCCCAGATAGAAATACATATCCCACATACAGGCATCAGCTTTTGGGATAGCCCCCTGCTCTAGGTGTTCAGGGCCCACATGAAGACCGAGCTGAGTATCTGCTACATATGTGCAGGAAGGCTTATGTCCAGCCTGTGTATGTTGTTTGGTAGGAGGTTCTGTCTCCAAGAGCCCTAAGGGTTCAGGTTAGCTGACTCTATTGACCTTCCTGTGGAGATCCTATCCCTTTAGGGGCTGGAGTCCTTGCTCTTGTTCTTCCATAATATTCCCTAAGCACCATCCAAAGTTTGACTATTGGTGTCTGCATCTATTTCAGTAAGTTGCTGCATAGAGCCTCGAAGATGATAGCCATGCTAGACTCCTGCCTGCAAGTATAACAGAGTACCATTAATAGTCTCAGGGAATGGTGTTTGCCAGTGGGATGGATCTCAAGTTGGGCCTGTTATTAGGTGGCCTTTCCATCAGTCTCTGCTCCATCCCAAATCCCTGCATTTCTTTTAGACAACTCTAATTGGGGCCTGCATCCATGTTCTTGTCTTGACTTCTTTCAATTATCTGTGACCAAGATACATAGAGAAATCAACATTTTTCTCATGTGTTCCTTTTGACTATGGTGTTTTGTTACAGCAACAGAAACTAAGACATTAGCAAAATGGTTATATAAGTTTGCTCTCCCACCACCTATGGAGGAGTGTTCCCCTTGATGTACACTCTTGCCAGCATGTGGTTTCTCTTGAGTTTTAAAATTTTTTAATTTATTTTTATATCTTTTTAAATCACATTATATTGTGCTCACTGCCCCCTGCCAGTCAGTCTCTCCCATAATCCTTCTCCAATTCCTCCTTTCCTTCTCCTCTGAATGGGTGGGGTCCCCCTGGGTATTCTTCCCAACTTCATACTTCAATATGTATGAGGCAAGGTGTTTCCTTTCCCACTGAGCCCAGACAAGACATTCCAGCTAGTAGAACATATCCCCCATACAGGTAACAGCTGTTGGGATAGCCCCTGTTCCAGTGGTTTGGGACAAAACATGCAGACAAAGCTGTATATCTGCCACAAATGTGTATGGAGGCCTAGGTCCAGCTCATGTATTTTTTTTGGTTGGTGGTTCTGACTCTGAGAACTCCTAGTATTTGGCTTAGTTGACTCTGTTGGTCTTCCTGTGAAGTTCCTATCTCCTTTAGGGCCAAAGTCCTTCCTCCTGCTCTTTCATAAGAATTTTCAACCTCCATCTGTTTTTGGCTTTGGATGTCTGGGTCTGTCTGAGCCAGCTGCTGGGTGGTGCCTCTCAGAGAATCTAATTATTCATATTTTTTGGATACTGTCTGTCTTTTGGTCTGGCTAGAGTTTGTCTATCTTATTGATTTTTCTAAAGAATGAGCTTTTGATTTCATTGATTCTTTGTTTCTATCTGATTGCTCTCAACCCTGATTTTGACTGTTTCCTGCCTTCAACTCCTCTTTGGTGTGCTTGCTTCTGATTTTCTAGACCCTTCAGGTGTACCTTTAAATTGTTGGTATGAGAAATTTCTAATTTCTTTATCAAGGTGCTTAGTGCTATGAACTATCCTCTTAGCACTGCTTTAATTGTGTCCTATAAATGTATGCATTTTGTGCCTTCATTTTCAGTGAATTCTAGAAAGTGTTTGATTTCTTTCTTTATTTCTTTACTGACCCAGAGATCATTGAGTAGTGAGTTATTCAATTTTGATGAGTAGGCAGGCTTTCTGGAGTTTCTGCTGTTGTTGAAGTCCAGCTTTAATCTATGGTAGTATAAGATACATAGGGTTATTTCAATTCTCTTGTATCTTTGAGTCTTGCTTTGTGACTGACTATGTGGTCAATTTTAGAAAAGGATCCATGAAGTGTTGAGAAGAAAGTATAATCTTTGTGTTTGGGTGAAATATTCTATAGATGTCTATTAGGTCCGTTTGAGTTATAATGCCTGTTAGTTTCACTATTTCTCTGTTTAATTTTTGTCTGAATGACCTGTCTGGTTGTAGTTTGCATGGGTTTTGTTGTTGGGTTGAATTGTGGTTTCCATATCTGTCCCCCCAAAGGGCTAGGGCCGTGGCTCGAAGGGTCAGAGGCGTGGTAAGTTTGTGTTCTTCCTAGGCTGGATCTAGGGAGGTGCTGGGCTATGTGAAGCCACGGGACTTCACTCTGGGGTTGAGGGAATATAGTCTGAGGTCCTACAGGGAGCCAGAGCTCTTGGCTTGGGGGTCCCTGGGCCAAAAGGCATCCAGGAACTGGCTAGTTCTCAGGCTCTTGGGCCCCCAGACACTGTTGATGTTTCATGGAAGGGCTGAGAATGAAGTGGTGGTGTAGGGGCTGTATTTGCCTGCAATCAAAAAAGAGAGGGAGGGAGATGAGATCTGGCTGCATTCTGTGGGAATAAGAGTCTCGTTTGGCTGTGTGGTGGCTGCTCGCTTGGGTTGGGTGGCTTGATTGGTGGTCTCCGTGGCTGGGAACACAATGAGTTCTTCTGTGGGAGATTATGCTGTGGCTCTGTAGATGAACACCTGCTCCTCTATTCTCCACGGCGGGTTCCAAGGAAGAGAAACAGTCCATCGTCTTAAGATGTTTATTGTCATGGCTGAAAGTAGATGAAAACTATACCTCAGTTTCCTCAGGGTGGGTCTGAGGTTAAATTACCTTTTGCAAGGAGGAGGGTCTGGGAAGTAATGTTTAATTGGCTATGCCCCGCTTCCCATTAGGTATCTCATTAATATGGGGATCTGTCTTGAGATTCTGTGGCCTGTATTCATGCCCTCTACCTGTGAAGGGGCTAGTGGGAGTTGTCCTATGTGATGAAAGAACCCTAATTTATGGAAGTCTGCGGCCTCCTGTCAGGAGCCTGGAGTCTTGGAGTGTGGTCAAATGCATGCTGTCCCTTAGGGTCACCTGCATCCCACCTGGGGCCCCTCAGGATCACCTGGAGTCTCCAGCAATCTCCAGCAGATACTTGACCAGAAACCAGGTTGCCTTTCACCATCCTACACCTGTCGATTGGTGAGACTGAGATGTTAAAGTTTCCCACTAACAGTTTATGGAGTTTGATGTGAGATTTAAGATAATGGTGTTTTATTTACAAACGTGGTTCCCATTGTGTTTCTTCATACTAATCAAAGGAGAAATCTATTAAGATAATATCTCAATTATGGACATCTGTGCCATGAAACACAACGCATTATCTTAATTGATTCCTCCTTTGATGAGTATGAATTGTCTTTCCCTGTCTCTTTTGATTAATTTTGGGTGAATGTCTATTTAATTAGATTTTAAAATGGCTACTTCAGCTTGCTTCTTGGATTCATTGTCTAGGGAAACTTTTTTCCAACCCTCCTTCTATCTTTATTGCTGAGGCATTTCTTGTGTGCAGCAGGATGATGGATCCTGTTTTCTATTCCAGTTTTATTGTCTTTTGATTGGGGAATTGCATCTTTTGATTGTGAGAGATACTAATGACCAATGATTGTTATTTCCTGTTATTTATGTGCTGGTGTGTGTGTGTGTGTGTGTGTGTGTGTGTGTGTTTCCAACCCTGGGATTTGCTGATAGGGAATTACATATTTCCTGTGTTTTCTTGGATACCCTTATCCTTGTGGGATTGAAGTTTTCCTCTCATATTTTCTGTAGAGCTCAATTTGTGGGTAGAAATTGTTTGAATTTGATTTGTCTTGAAATATTTTGTTTTCTCCATCTCTGGCATCTGAGAGTTTTGTTGGGATAAGTTGGCATTTATAGTTTTTAAGTTGCAAGATATATGTCCAGACACTTGTAGCTTTTAGAGACTCTATTGGGAAGTATAGTGTAATTCTGAAAGGTCTGCCGGTGTATGTTCCTGCCCCATTTCCCCTGATGCTTTTAATATTCTTTTTTGTTGTTGTTGTTTTGTAGATTTTGTCCTTTGATTATTATGTGCTGGAAGGATTTTCTTTCCTGCTTAAGTCTAATTGGTGTTCTATAAGTTTCTCCTATGTTAATAGGAATCTCTTTCTCATGGTTGGGAAAATTTTCTTCTATAATTTTACTGAAAATATTATTGGGACTTGGACATGGAATTTCTCCTCTTCTGCTTTTCCGAATAGGTCTTTTGCTGGCATCCCAGATTTCTAGGGTGTTTTGTGTCAGAAATTTTTAATATTTAATATTTTCTTTGATGTATCAATTTATTCTATTTTATATTCTCTTTTTCACCTCTTATATTCTGTTGGCAATGCTTGCTTCTGTTGTTCTTGTTCTCTTTCCTAGGTTTAACATCTCCAGGATTCCCTCAGTTTGTATTTTCTTTATTGCTTTTATTTCCACTTTCAGGTCTTGCACAATTTTATTTATCTCTGTCACCTGTTTAAGTATAGATGCATATACTATATATATATATATATATATATACTTTTATATATATTATATAATATATATAAAATCTAACTTTAAGGGACTCATTTTTTTCTCTTTAAAATCTCTTCCTATCACATTGTATTTTCCTTTATTTTTTGAGGTATTCATTCCTTTCCTCTTTAACAGACTCTATGATCTTTCTCTCCTAGTTCCATTAATTTATATGCAAATTTAATAATTTCATATTTAAAGTCTGAGTACTAGTGCATTGTGTAAATGTACACAGTTTCCTACTTTTTATTAATTATTTATTAATTTACATTCCGGACATTTCCCCACCCCAGTCTCCTCTCCTACAGTTTTTTATCCCACATTCCTTCCCACTTGCCTCTGAAAGGATGATCTTTCCCTCCAGCCTCCTCCCTCCCTGGGGCCTCAAGTCTCCACAGGCTTGGGTGCATCCTCTCCAACTGAGGCCTGAGAAGGCACTGCCAGAGACTAAGCATATATCATCTTTGAAAGATTTGATTTATGGTCATTTTCTTGTGTTTCAGTTGTGTTAGAATATCCTGGGTTTGCTGTAGAAGGATAGCTATTCTCTGAAGGTGTCCTATTGCCCAGGTTTTTGTTGATTTTGTTTTTCAAGGACCTTTAGCCTTCAAGATGGGTTTGGTCAAAAACATTGGATGTTTTTGTTGTAATAGGTATGGGGGGGCGGGTAAACCTCTGTGGTCGCAGTGTGGCAAGCTTTTGATGGATATACTTGGGTTGTATGGCTCTGTATCTCCAGGCCTGTATGGTTCAGGATCTATAGATTCTATGAAGGTGAGCGGGGAGGTGGCAGGAGAATGGATGTCTGGCTGGGGTAGCAGGCTGCTCAGGGCAGCTTGGCTTGCTCCAGAGGACTCAGCAACCAGGAAAGATGGATGAGAAGGGAAGATTACCTATATGGTTGAGGATCCACAGGTCTGATGAAGATGGGTGGAGAGGTGGAGATAGGGAGATTGGAGATTTCCCAGGGATAACAGGCTGCTCACTGTAGCTTGGGTTTTTCCAGAAGACTCAGCAAGCAGGGAAGATGGATGGGGGATAGGAATCTTACTTGTATGCTTCAGTCTCAGCAAGTGTGATGAAAATGGGAGGAAAGATGGCAATGGAATCCTGTAACCAATTTTTAGAAAATTTTAAGCGTAGACTATGCACATGTTTAGTCTTCCTTGATTTGTTGAACAAAGTAATTTGACTACATGATCAATCCACAATGTTTCCATTCTATCATCCAGCTTGGTCTCTGACAAATGCTAGATGCTCAGGGTAACAATTGTTGTTTAATGAAATATATTTTAAGAGCTGAGTTGGCTCATAGGATGATATATTTGCTGTCAAAGAATTAGAACAAGAGTGGAGAGTTCAGGAATGCACTAAAAGATGCAATAGTACTCTTCAGCCATCAGAGCCCAATAATGAAAGAGGGAGGAGCGTGAATACCCATAATCTTCATGCCATCTAGATTGCAGTGTGCAGTTGAGAAAAAGAGACCTTACTAAAAGAGGAGGAGATGAATTTGTCTGTGAAGCATATAGCTTTAATGATGGCAATATTGCTTCATGCAAAGAGTACTTACATGAGTAGTTACATGTTCTGGTGCCATTTGAAGATACTGACAAAGGGAACAACCCTCAAAGCCAACAAAGTGGATAATGTGTTTCATCAGCTGGCACTGAAAACTATATCAGCACACTGCACAGATCTGTGATAGCTAGCTTTAAGTTTCAGCAATTAAATAATATTACTTCATGCATATTATTATTTACAATGAACTAAAAATAGAGTATTTTCTTTCTTGTTTAATTAGTAAGTAATTTTTCTCTTCCATTCCCTAAGATGGTATGTTGTTTAATTACCAAGCATAGGATAATACAGAACAGCCTTAAGTTAGTGGTCCCTACAGCAACAAGGAATTAAATAAATGCTCAACACCAAAATATTTTTGAGGTATTCTCTGAGTAATCAACATAGTCAATTCTTAAGTACATAATTATGATATCTTATGAAGGTTTCTTGTTCATCAGCAGATATGGAGCAGTGTGTGAGGTGTCCAGATGATAAATATGCCAACGTACAGCAAACCCACTGCCTGCAAAGAGCTATATCATTCCTGGCTTATGAAGATCCATTGGGGATGGCTCTAGGATGCATGGCCTTGTGCTTCTCTGCCCTGACGGTTCTAGTACTCTTCACTTTTGTGAAGTACAAGGATACTCCCATTGTGAAGGCCAATAACTGCATTCTCAGTTACATCCTCCTCATTTTTCTCATCATGTGCTTTCTCTGCTCACTGCTCTTCATTGGACATCCCAACCAGGCCACCTGCCTCCTGCAGCAGACCACATTTGGAATATTTTTCACAGGGGCTATTTCTACAGTGTTGGCCAAAACAATAACTGTGGTCATGGCTTTCAAGCTCACTACTCCAGGGAGAAGGATGAGAGGAATGTTGGTAACAGGGGCACCTAGGTTGGTCATCCTGATTTGTACCCTAATCCAACTTGTTTTCTGTGGAATTTGGCTGGTAATATCTCCTCCCTTTATTGACAGAGATATACAATCAGAACATGGGAAGACCATCATTATTTGCAACAAAGGCTCTGTCATTGCCTTCCACTTTGTCCTGGGATACTTGGGTTCATTGGCTCTGGGGAGCTTCACTGTCGCTTTTCTGGCTAGGAACCTTCCTGACAGATTCAATGAAGCCAAGTTCCTAACTTTCAGCATGCTGGTGTTCTGCAGTGTCTGGATCACCTTCCTCCCTGTCTACCACAGCACTAGGGGGAAGATCATGGTAGTTGTGGAGGTCTTCTCCATCTTGGCTTCTAGTGCAGGGTTGCTAGGGTGTATATTTGTCCCAAAATGTTATGTTATTTTAGTTAGACCAGATTCAAATTTTCTTCAGAAGTACAAAGCTAAATTTCGTTATTGAAACTTTAGTAGTTTTAAGTGTTACATGGTACTCAACCTCTTTCTACTTTGTCATAACAAAAGTACTACTAAATCATACAAAATAATTAAGTAATATACTAAGATCTTACTGACACAGCAAGATAACACTGCCTAATGAAATACAGATGATCAAGGCTTGGTGGAAAATGAGTTCATTCATGAGATACAAACCTCAACTTTGAGAATAGGGACTCTCAACTGAAGAATGGCTCCCATCATTTTGACATGTGTATGTATGTAAACCATGTTCTTAACTATTGATTAATATAAGGTGACCCTACTGTTTGTGAACAGTTCGACCTCTAGGCAAGTTGTTGTGGGCACTGTAAGAAATAGGATTGTAGACAACATAGATGGCAGCAATAAGCATTATGCCATGGATCCTAACTGGGCCCTGCATACATGTTCTTGACTTGACTTCTTTCAATTAACTGTGACCAAAGTACATAGGGAAATCAACACTTTTCTCATATGTTCCTTTTCACCATGGGGTTTGTTACAGCAACAGAAACTTAGACATTAGCAAAATGGTAAATTGCCTCATTAGGAATTTGGAATATCATAAATTACTGATACAATAAAAAAATTGAATAGGATAGATGAGGGTGAATATTAGTAGAGTGTGGAGCATAGTGGCAGCATTGAATCTTGTTGATGGCCATCACAGAGGAACAGGATTTTGAGTAGCTTTACAATGTATTATGAAAATGTTAAGAATATCAGGTAACATATTAAGAAGAGTACAGTATATGAAAAGGACCATGGGGTTCAGATTGTGTCTGCACTATAAGGCACTTGCACTTTATATGAAAACACGCCATTTTATTGTGAAATGAATCCATTTCATTTAGTGAGAAATACCAATAGTGAGAATAATATCATACACAATACCTTTATCACAATAAAGTCAGTGAAGTCTGTGAACATGTAATTCACTCTAGATGAAGGGCAGCATTATAAATTTTATAAGAGTAGGAGTAACTAAATCTTACTTAAGTTTAATATTACACACGTGAAAACAGACACACACAAAGATACATATTATTATTTTTGAACATCTGTTGTTGAACTTAGTGGCATTTTTCCCTCAAAGTATTGTTTGTTGCTTTATTTTTAACTGCCATTTTGTAATTTGTTTTTTTACATCATACTTTAAGTGTTCTTTCTTGATATTTTCTTTCTCTAAAATACCCTTTGTACTCCTTCCTGCAATCCTAAAATGTACATAGCCTCTTATTTAATTAATTTCATGGGTTTATAGTCTGATTTCTCATCATTTGGTAATTCATGGCTAATCTTTATTCCCTTTCTTGGCTATGTCAACCACTTATATTTCCTGATTTACATTTTCCTGCAAATGCTTATGCAGGCTAAAAGTTTGGAAACTTTCTTCCATCAAGTTTGGTATGCTCACTGTTGTGTTCCTTCTTGAGATCATATGGTGGGGGTAGTGTTGGTAAAACTTCATGGTCTACCTATGCTCTTTCTAGAAAATTTATGTTCACAGGCAAGATTCTCACTCTTTGACTCTCAAGGTCTTTCCCGCTATCTTCTTCACTTTTCCCTGAGCATTGGATGAGGGGAAATATTGTAAGAAGGTACACTGCTTGTTTTTAAGTGTACATGTAAAATTGAAGGAATCTATATGGTGTGAGTCCCTCTTGGTCTTTATTCCCTTCACTTTTTCCTCCAGTAGCATGTAGTGTATTTTCTAGCAACTTGAATTCAAGGCATTAGAGGTAAGGTTTCTAGTTGGGGATCAGTCTAAATCTGATGAAATAAGCCAAGATTGTCTTCAGGACTATCTCCTTACCACCAGTTTGTATAGAGCAACAATATCACTCAAGGCTTAGAGATCTGTGTGGGAAAACATGTCAATCGATACAAGGGGCCAAGGTGTTGGGTAACTTCAAGGAAACAGTACCATCAAAACACAAAAGAACTGATGATTGCATGAACGCACAGAGAATTTCTCATCATTCATAAGAACTGCACATGTTCAATTCATATATTATCCCACTACTAAGAAGGAGGCATGGACAACTGCGTATATATTATAAATTAAGAATAGGTGGTGGTATCTTTCAAAGAACATTTTCCTGTTATGTGGAACTTCAATATGATTACCATTCATGTTCTCTATATTGGTGTTACATCACCTGACAAAGAAATTGATGATACAAAACAAAAATATCCACATAAATGCATTATTAAGAAAATAAAAAAATCAGTCATGATAGAATGCTGTTTTGAGCAGCTACTCATGTGGCCTTAGTTGATATTTATAACTACCTTCCTCTAGTACTCATTTTGTAGTTCCTTCATCCTCCTCTACTACCCTCAGCAAGTTGTAAACCTTTTCCTAGAAGAGTGACCCATACTTTTATTTCTGATGTATCTGTGCCCTTTGTCATACTGTCTGGATTAGGCTGTTGCATTTTCCAGTATACTTTAATGAAAAACTTTGTAGCATCGATAGATACCCTAAAGGATCTCCTGCACTCCAGATATAAGTTGTGTAACATACTTTGTGGACCCACTGTCATACTTCCCTGACTTTGAAGTAAGTTTATTGGTCGGATGCAATAGTGTGTTGAATACCATAATAGTGAGTAAAGGACTCTCCAATTGCATGTAAGCCATTCTGTAATATTGTGGTTTTGGGAGAAGCATTTATATGAAGGAAATATAACTCCACAGACAGAATATATCTGCTCCAGTAAGGATGAAGCGTTATCCTTTTAGAGAGGCAGGAGTCCAATGTAGTCAACCTGCAGCCAAGTCAAGGCAGGTAACCCTGGAATGATGACATGTGAGTGGCTCAGTCTTGGTTTCTCCTGTTGATAAATCTGTGCCTCAAGCCTTCCAGCCTGGAGAGGGTAGTGACAGGGCACAGGGTAGGACCCTGGTGATGGCTTTAAAGTCTGAGGGTCTCAGATCTTTCTGGCTCTCTGACTTGTACTGAAATGCTGATGATAACTTCTAAAAAGTCCTAAAAACTTCTGAGGGTAAAAGACTGCAGGCTTAGGTGATTAACACCTGTAGCCTAACAGCAGAAGATTAGGCAAAGTGGCCTTTGTTCTATTTCAGCCAGGACTGCTAGTCTGAGGTCCCAGGAAGAAAAAGCACTGAGAAGTTATTATAGAGTTTATTACTAAGTGTAAAAAGTTTCCTATGAAAGCTTTCTAAGGGGAAAAGTAGAAAGGTCCTAAGTGGGGAAAAGGAAAACATTCTAACAAAGGAAAAATTCTAAGTGGAAAAATTCTAAGCACAGGAAAAGGAAAGGAATGGACGAACGGCTCCTAACGAACCTCTACATCTATGACTACTCTACTCTACTACTTTGTCTTTGTCTTCAGTACTTATACATCTTTCAGAGTACATGATCACATGTTACAAAGTTCATCACAAGTTCACACCAAAATTCAAATCATAATTTGAAATAGAAGTTTACAACACAGAATGTTTATACATGCATATCCATTAGGAGCAATTATCTAGCTAAACATCTATCACCTGTTTAGCTCCACAGGTTCACTGAAGGTTTAAAAGTATAACTAAGAAATTAGTGAAGTTTTGTATAGATAAACCCAGGCAATATTTTCTCTTCTGTCCTGGCACCTATAATAAATTATTAGTTCCCTTTTGGCGACCTTTGGTTAATTGTTTTACAACCTCGTGGAATGTGCTCTGAGCAGGAGAATGTCTGGTTACTATCTAAGGGCAATTAACTGATTACACTCGGGAGACTGGCAGAGTTCTCATTGCAGTTTTGACTATCTGAGAGGGACCTAATAGTAGTCCTGTTGTAAAAGAGCATAATAATCATTTATATAATTTTAGGAATTCTTATAATATCATCATTAAGACTAAGAAACCATCTTTTTGTCTATATAGCATCACTACAAGACTGTACATCTTTGTGGAACTGCAGAGATCTGCTCCAAAGGGGTGTGCTATTCCTTAGTGATTGTTACATATGTTTAATAATAATTAATAATAATAATAATAATAATAATAGGAAAAACATATTAATAGCAGGAATCTTTCCTAAAATAAGTCCCTCACAGCCTTGCTGAATAAAGTCTCACTTGCCACAGATTATGTAATAATCCAAGCATTTCAGGATGATCACCTGCTAATTATTAGCTTGTTCCATTGTGGCTCCTGACAGGTCTGGCACTCAGCTGCAACTGTTGCCAGGGAATCCTTGCATAACCTCCATATTTTCCTTTTGATCACTTTTTTATGGGCAAATTGGACACTGATAGAGATAGCTTGGGAAACAGGATGAGAGTACATAGAACAGATCATACTATCAGCTTGGTTACTGAGCACATCCACACCCAAGGTCATCTTTTGAAGAGCATTTAAATGGGGCACAAGTATTTTCAAATCCTTTGAGCATTTGTTGAGATCTATTTCCCTGATTAATGATCTATGTGTCAGGACATGACTTTTTGTGGGCAATGCTATCCTTAGCCATACAGGACTGGCCAGAATTAAAAAAATAGCAGGATAAGCAAACCAGCAATTTGTATTACTTCATGGTCTCCTTCAGTTCTTAGGATTCCCCCATGCCAGACTATAACCAGGAATCCAAATGAGCTGTATCATTCCCTAAGTTGCTTTGGTCAGTGTGCTAGCACAGTAACAAAAATTCAACTAGAACATGTTGCTAATCTCTAAGCAAATCAAGGACTGCGTCTTAAGCACAAAACAAAACATTTGAAGTATTTTCTTAATGTTTTTTCATTTTAATGAATATATACTGATCAAGCAAGGCATGGTGGTACATGACAGTAACCAGCTCAATTAGGAGTCTGAGGCAAGAATGGATTATGAGACTTTGTGACCAAAAAAGACACACTCAGGCTCTGTGGTTCTGGATCTTGTCTGGTATTTGTTAGCATCTGTTCCTTTAAAATTAATACAAATTATATTTAAAGGTTCTATGTTTGGGGATGGAGAGATGGTTTCATGAGTAAGGAAGTATGGTTGCCAGGCTTACAACAGCCTATGAATCCTGCTCTTTGTTGTTTATTGCCCTCTTCTGTCCTCTCTAGGGAAGTGCACTCATGGATGCACATGATAGCCCACATACATGATTTAAAATAAATGATTATCTTCCTGTTTCCATCTGCATTCCAGATCTAAGGCTGTCCCACAGCCATCTGTGTACAAATCCTGCCAGGAGAAATCTCATCTCCCAGGAGTGCTCTCACTCCTAAGCTCAGAGATGAGATCACCACGTTTGTTCCAATAAGTGTTCAAAGCAGGACCCACAAGGAATGCACAGGGCATAGGACCTGCAGAGAAGCTGGGGACCAGATCCTTCTGATCTCCATCTGCACTCTGGACCTAAGGCTCTCCCATAGCTCTCCATGCACAAATCCTGGCAACAGAGAGCTGGTCTTCTGAGAAGTGCTGACATAATTAAGATCACAGGCCCACAGGCACACAGCCACACAGAAGAGACAAGCTACAGTCAGAGACAGCAAGATCAACTAACACCAGAGAACCAGATTCTGAGAGACAAGAGCAAGAACATAAGCAACAGAAACCAATGCTACTTGGCATCAGCAGAACATAGTTCTCCCAGCACAAGTCCTGGATAACCCAACACACTAGAAAAGGAAGATTTGGATTTAAATCATATCTCATAAGAATGATAGAGGACTTTAAGAAGAACATAAATAACTCCATTGAAGAAATACAGAAGAACACAGGTAAACAGGTAGGTGCCTTTAAAAAGGAAACTCAAAAATCCTTTAAAGAATGACAAGGAAACATAAGCAAACAGGTGAAGGAATTGAACAAAAGCATCCAGGATCTAAAAATGGAAACAGAAACAATAAAGAAATCACAAAGGGACACAACCTTGAAGATTGAAAACCTAAGAAAGAGATCTAGAGCTATAGATGCAAGCATCACCAAAAAATATAAGAGATAGAAGAGATAATCTCAGGTGCAGAAGATACCATAGAAAACATTCACACAACAGTTAAAGAAAATGCAAAATGGAAATGTAAAAAGCTCCTAGCCCGTTCCTTCACTGGCATTAGAGCCAGCTTCTTTGAAACCCCAGCTTATTCTAAACATAAGCTGAGAGATCTAACCTTGTGGACTGAGCAACTACTTGATCCTTGGATTTTGCCTTCATAGCTAGTTATTGTTGAATTAGCTGGACCACCACAGAGTCTAAGTCATTCTAAACAATACCCTTTGTTTATAGAAAAATGCATTACATTGGTTTGTTAGTCTATAGAACTCTGACTAATATACTAGACGAGTACAGAATACTTTAAGGGCAGTTTGGGCCTCAGGACCATCTTAGCTCAGTTACAAATTCAAAATGGTGAACCTTTTGTTCAGGTGATGGTTTGATGCTGAGCTTCTATATCTATTAAAAAGAAAGTCAATTGCAAAGTATTAAATATCTCAATTGGAGCACAAATAGTATATTCCCAGTCCAGCCCTGGTGGTGGTTTGGGGGGTTTTCTTACTTGTTGGTTCTGCTTGAGGCCATGGAGGGGGAAGAGCTTCTACAGAGGGTAAGACTTGGCTGTAGGAGATATTTAGGGTTGCTGTATAATAATAAAAAGTTTATTTATCTAAGTCCAAGTTACTATGCTACTGTAGCTGACCTCCTTTCTGTGTTCCTCCAAGGCCAGAAACTGCACTTAGTCTCTGGCAATTAGCACCTCATCCTAAATCAGCAGGAGATTAAGTAAAGGGTTAATTGCTAGTGCCTTTTCCCTTTTGTTCAGATGCCTCTTGCTAGGGGGAAATTTTGGAGCATTTGACTTCTATTGAACCAGGAGAAGAGAATAACACTCCCAGAAGGAAAAACGTTTATACAAGCAAACACACAAATTCACATAAATTCATAAACAGATTCATGATTCATGCATATGCATTTATGCAATTCTTTTCAAACTAGTTGGGCACAGCTTGCCTGCATTCTCACAATTACATATTTACAGACATACATTCATACTTACATATGCATACAGAACAAAAAACCAAGCACATCTACAGAAAAAAACTTAGTCATTCTGGATAAAAAATGAGCTATAATTTTTTTTTTTTGTTTTTGTTTTTTTGTTTTTTCGAGGCAGGGTTTCTCTGTGTAGTCCTGGCTGTCCTGGAACTCACTCTGTAGACCAGGCTGGCCTCGAACTCAGAAATCCGCCTGCCTCTGCCTCCCAAGTGCTGGGATTAAAGGCGTGCGCCACCACCGCCCGGCGAGCTATAATTTTTATTGCATAGAGAAAATAAAAGCTTCTACCCTCTTTATGCTAAATTAATTAAATACAATTTTGTAAGAAAAGGGCTTTGTTCCTTTTAATAAGACTAAGCCTGCCTAGTTATTAAGAAAGAACCTGTTCTGTCCCAAGGTAAGGAGAAGCTGCCTGCTCCTTGTGCTCTCTGCAGCTTCTTCTTTTTCCCCTTTCCCTCTGCATTGTGCACATTGGTCTCTTAGTTTTTTATGTTCTCTATAGTTTCTAAGTTATTCAACTCCACATTCTCCTTCTACTCTTGCTCTCTACTCCTGCTCTGATGTCACAATAATGCTCTTACTCTCGATGCCTTTTCTCCCACTGCTATGCTTATACTTCTAGGTTCTTCTTGAGTTCAGTTCTGTCTAAAAAGTATTCTGTCTAAAAAGCTTCTCCTGAGCTCAGATCCTCTCAGATGAATTCTTCTCAGCTCAGTTCTGACACTACACTTCTCTTTATCCTCAGCACTTAAACATCTTTCATAATACATGATCACATGTTAAAAAGTTTAAAGTTCATCACAAGTTCACATAAAAGGTCAAATCATAAATTGAAATAGAAGTTTATAGCAGAAAGGAGGCAGCAACACCTGCCCCAGACAGAGAGTAACTGGGACCCATGGGGACCCCAGAACTCACTCCTGGCCAGAGACACAGGTTCCTTCCTGTCTGTGCCTGAGCACGGAATAGATCTTGAGCCTCAGCTCTGCACCAATCACACAAAACCCAGAGGGGCTGGACTCCCAGGAACTCTAACAAATTCAGGAACATAGGATCATAGGATCACCAGATCTTAGGCGATTGGTCACACCAAAACTTCAGGATACCAGAGGCAGCCTGACTCACTGGAGCTCTTACACCCAGGATCTCAGGATCACAGAATCACAGCTGGACTCTGAGGAGTTCTGACACAGCCAAGATAACAGGACAGACAGGCTCCAATCAGAGACAGTGAGTGAAGGTAGCACTACAAATAACCAGATGGTGAAAGGCAATCACAAGAACAGAAACACCAGCAACCAAGGGTACTTGGCATCATCAGAATCTAGTTCTTTCACAGTAGAAAGTCCTGAATTCCCCATCTCAACAGGAAAGCAAGATTCAGATTTAAAATCACTTCTAATGATGATGATAGAGGACTTTAAGAAGGACATAAATAACACTCTCAAAGAAATTGAGAACACAGGACAACAGGTAGAAGCCCTTAAAGAGGAAACACAAAAATCCCATAAAAAATCACAAGAAAACACAACCAAACAGGTGAAGGAATTAAACAAAATCATCCAGGACATAAAAATGGAAGTAGAAACTAAAGAAATCGCAAAGGGGGACTACCCTGGAGATAGAAAACCTAGGAAAGAAATCAGCAGTTGTAGACACAAGCATCACCAACAGAATACAAGAGATAGAAGACAGAATCTCAGGTACAAAAGATACCACAGAAAATATTGACACAACTGTCAAAGAAAATGCAAAGTGCAAAAAGTTCCTACCCCCAAACATCCAGGAAATAGAGGACACAATGAGAAGACCAATCCTCAGGATAATAGGTATAGAAGAGAGTAAAGATTCCCAACTTAAAGGGCCAATAAATATCTTCAACCAAAGTATAGAAGAAAACTTTCTCAACCTAAAGAATGGGATGCCCATGAACATACAAGAAGCCTACAGAACTCCAAATAGACTAGATCAGAAAAGAAATACCTCCCATCACATAATAATCAAAACATCAAATGCTCAAAACAAAGAAAGAATATTAAAAGCAGTAAGGGAAAAAGGCCAAGAAACATATAAAGGCAGACCTATCAGAATTACACCAAACTTCTTCCCAGAAACTATAAAAACCAGAAGATCCTGGAGAATTGTCATAGAGTCCCTAAGAGAACACAAATGTCAGCACAGGCTACTATGCCCAGCAAAACTCTCAATTACCATAGATGGAGAAACCAAGATATCTCATGACAAAACCAAATTTACACAATATCTTTCAACAAACCCAGCACTACAAAGGATAATAGAGGGAAAGAAAATTCCAATACAAGGAGGGAAATTATACCCTAGATAGAGCAAGAAAGTAGTCTTCCAACAAATCCAAAAGAAGATAGCCACACAAACAATTACACTGCTAATAACAAAAATAACAGGAAGTAACAATCATCTCTCCTTAATATCTCTTAACATTAATGGACTCAATTTCCCAATAAAAAGACATAGACTAATGGACTGGATACATAAACAGGACCCAGCATTTTGCTGCATACAGGAAATGCACCTCAGTGACAAAAATGGACACTACCTTAGAGTAAAAGACTGGAAAACAATTTTCCAAGCAAATGGTCCTAAGAAAAAAGCAGGAGTAGCCATTCTAATACTGAACAAAATCAACTTTCAACTCAAAGCTATCAAAAAAAGATAAGGAGTAAATCAAGTCCAATAAAGTCCTTTGCAATTTTTGGAGGTCTTTTCAGACAGCGAAACAGGGATTTCTTCAGATTGGTGATGTCAGTCTCTAGGTGTTTGATGCTCTTGTCAATGGCCCATCGAAGTCTGAGTAGTATAAGTTCAGAAGCCAGCATCTGGATTAGAACTTCTAACAGCAGACATCACGGGTGATTCATTTTTACCTGGAAAGAAAAAAGAAAAGAATTCTCAGGGAGCTCTCTCTTCCCTGGATGTCAATTGTTATTCATCTTATTTATGGTTGGGCCTGCTTTGTGGGAGTATTTAATTATTTCATTTATCTTTTTGGTAGCCATATGGACTTTATTTATATATGGACTTTATTGGACTTGATTTACTCTTTTACAATAGAAAAGGCCGTGTACAGCCCTTAAAGAAGAATGTTGCCTTCACATAGAGAAGACAGGGATGGCTAAAGAGCATGAAAAAGGTCAGAGAAGGCCCTGAGAAAAGACAGAGAGAGAAAGAGAAAGATGAGTGCTGGTACAAGAATTGGTTTTCAGCCTCTCCATGGTTGTCAACCCTACTTCCTCCCATCTTGGGACCATTAATTGGGTTATTTTTGCTTTTTCTTCTGGTCCCTGGGCCTTAAATAGGCTGACTAACTTTGTGAAACAACAGATAAGTAATTTGGTAGCAAAACCTATTCAGATACATTATCATAAGTTAGCTATGGAAGACCACGAGACTCAAGATGCGGTTGTTACTCTATCCTGGGTGTTCCCAAAACCCATCTCCACCCAACCCAAAACCCAACCTAAAAGAGGGGACCTCCACCCCTAGACCAAGCAGGGAGGGGCCACCCAGAACCCCCTCTGACTGGCGATCTGAATTCTTGCTTAGGCTGCGAGGCTAAGCACTGCAAGAGAATATGAATTAAAGTTAAAAATATCTCTCTGGGTTCCCTGAGGGACAAGCCTGACTGCATAGGAGTTGATATCAAAAGTATCCCCTCTCCAGGAAAAAGACATCGGGATGGGTATGGCCCTCATGCCTCACTGAACATCAACAGGGGGACTGGAGCCATTACAAGGTCCCCTTCAATTACTGGAGGTCAGGCCTCTATCCCACCTTTGCAAGATTAGAATCGCCACAGCCCTTCTATACTTAGAGAAGGGAGGAGATGTCAGGGGCAGCCCTGCTTATGCACTGAAGGCCTAAAATCAATCATAGGCCTAAAATCAGCAATAGGCCTGTTATACATGTATACTAACTAATAAGTCTTGGGTCTCCATGGAAAAACATTGAAACAGATGGCTATAAGCTATTGTAAACAGGCAGCTTTTGTGGAAATTTATAAGCCTGAGTAGTCATAGACCTTGTAAATAGGTAGCCTTTGCAGATAATACCAACTTAGATAAGGACAAGTGAATCATACGCAGAGTCATAGTGACCTGTCCCCTGAACCTTCACCCAGCCAATACTGTGTTCTGAAAGATATCTATATTCCCCCTGAACACACACACTACAGTGTCATCCCCTTCTCCACATCCTGCCTTTTTGTGTTTATAACCCCTGTGTGAATAAGTAACAATTATGATTTGAAAAATAAATAAAAAAATAAATTAAAAAAAAAGATAAGGAAGGACACTTCATACTCGACAAAGGAAAAGTCAGCCAAGATGAACTCTCAATACTGAACATCTACACTCCAAATGCAAGGGCTCCCCCTTTCATAAAATAAACCTTACTAAAGCTCAAAGCACACATTGCACCTCACACAATAATGGTGGGAGACTTCAACACCCCACTCTCAGCAATGGACAAGTCATGGAAACAGAAACTAAATGGAGACACAGTGAAACTAACAGAAGTTATGAACCAAATGGATATAACAGATATCTATAGGACATTTCATCCAAAACAAAAGAATATACCTTCTTCTCAGCACCTCATGGTACTGTCTCCAAAATTGACCATATAATTGGTCACAAAACAGGCCTGAACAGATGCAAGAAAATTGAAACAATCCCATTCATCCTATCAGATCACCATGGACTAAGACTGGTCTTCAATAATGACAAAAACGATGGAAAGCCCACATACATGTGGAAACTGAACAACAATCTACTGAATGATAACTTGGTCAGAGAAGAAATAAAAGAATTAGAGACTTTTTAGAATTTAATGAGAATGAAGACACATCATACCAAAACTTATGGGACACAATGAAAGCAGTCCTAAGAGGTAAACTCATATCTCTTAGTGCCTACAAAAAGAAACTGGAGAAACATACACTAGCAGCTTGATAACACACCTGAAAGCTCTAGAACAAAAAGAAGCAAACACACCAAAGAAGAGTAGATGGCAGGAAATAAACTCAGGGCTGAAATCAACCAAGAAGAAGTATACAAAGAATCAATAGAAGTATACAAAGAATCAATAAAATCAGGAGCTGGTTCTTTAAGAAAATCAACAAGATAGATAAATGCTTAGCCAGACTAATCAGAGGGCAGAGAGACAGTATCCAAATTAATAAAATCAGAACTGAAAAGTGACACATAACAGAAACCGAGGAAATTCAAAAAATCATCAGATCCTACTACAAAAGCCTATACTCAACAAAACTGGAAAATCTGGATGAAATGGAAATTTTTCTAGACAGATACCAGTTACCAAAGTTAAATCAGGACCAGATAAACCATCTAAACTGTCCCATAACCTCTAAAGAAATAGAAGCAGTCATTAAAAGTCTCCCCTCCAAAAAAAAGCTTAGGACTGGATGGTTTTAGTGCAGAGTTCTATCAGACCTTCAAAGAAGACCTAATACCAATACTCTTTAAACTATTCCACAAAATTGAATCAGAAGGGACATTACACAATTCATTCTATGAAGTCACAATTATGCTCATACCTAAACCACACAAAGACCCAACAAAGAAAGAGTACATCAGACCAATCTCTCTTATGAATATCAACACAAAAATACTCAATAAAATTCTCCTAAACAGCATCCAAGAACACATCAAAACAATCATCCCTCATAATCAAGTAGGCTTTATCCAAGGAATCCAGGGATGGCTCAATATACAGAAATCCATCAATGTAATCCATTATACAAAGAAAATCAAAGACAAACAAAAAAAAAACCATATTATCATATCCCTAGATGCTGAGAAAGCTTTTGAGAAAATTCAAAACCACTTCATGGTAAAAGTCTTGCAAAGATCAGGAATCTAAGGCTCATACCTAAACATGGTAAAAGCAATATACAGCAAACCACTAGCCAACATCAAACTTAATGGAGAGAAACTTGAAGCAATCCCACTAAAAACAGGGACTAGACAAGGCTGCCCACTCTCTCCCTACCTATTCAACATAGTACTCGAAGATTTACCTAGAGCATTTAGACAACAAAAGGAGGTCAAAGTGAAACAAATTGAAAAGGAAGAAGTCAAAATTTCACTATTTGCAGATGATATGATAGTATACTTAAGTGACTCCAAAACTTCCACCAGAGAACTCCTAAACCTGATAAACAACTCCAGCAAACTGGCTGGATATGAAAGTAACTCAAACAAATCAGTAGCCTTCCTCTACTCAAAGGAGAGACAGGCTGAGAAAGAAATTAGGAAAAGACACTCTGCACAATGGTCACAAATAATATAAAATACCTTGGTGTGAATCTAATCAAGCAAGTAAAAGAGGTGTATGACAAGAATTTCAAGTCCCTGAAGAAAGATATCAAAGCAGATCTCAGAAAATGGAAAGATCTCCCATGCTCATGGATTGGCAGAATTAATATAGTAAAAATGGCCATCTTGCTGAAAGCAATCTACAGATTCAATGCAATCCCCAAAGACAAGGAAATGGGATTCAGGCAGGAATCTGACATTAGGCTAGAACACAGATGTAATTTCAGGAAGGATTCTAAATCTTAGGCTAGTACAAGGTAGTCGGCATAAGCCATGAAAATGACTTTGGACTAGGACAAGGAAGTTGGCTCAGATGTTTTGGTCATCCTGGTAAGCCCTTAAAAACAGTGATCATGGATGTGTTCCCAGAATTTTGTTTCTTGCCTTGCTTGTTCTTTGACTATTTGTGTTTATTGTCTTGCTTGTTCCATGACTATTTGCATCTATTGTATTGCTAGTTCCTCAACCTAGAACTGACCTTAATGCTTGAATTTTTATGGTATAAAAGCAAAAAAAAAAAAAAAAAAAAGCAGGTAGACAGATGGGGTGGGGGAAATAGATAAAAAGGATAACATCTGAAATGTAAATAAATAAAATATCGAATAAAAAATTAAAACTAAATAAAAGAGCTTACAACAGAGAATGTTTATATGCATATGCATTAGGGGTAATTATCTGGCTAAATATCGATCACCTGTAACAGCTCCACAGGTTGACTGAAAGTTTAAAACCATAACTAAGTTTTTAGTGAAGTTTTGTGTAGATAAACCCAGTCAATATTTTATCTTCTGTCCTAGCACCTATAATAAATAATTAGTTCCCTTTTTATGACCTTTGTTTTCTTTTTTAAATTCTTTTTTTTTATTTATTTATTTATTTATTTATTTATTTATTTATTTTCTTGATGAGTACACTGTAGCTGTCTTCAGACACACCAGAAGAGGGCATCCAATCTCATTACGGATGGTTGTGAGCCACCATGTGGTTGCTGGGATTTGAACTCAGGACCTCTGGAAGAGCAGTCAGTGCTCTTAACCGCTGAGCCATCTCTCCAGCCCATTTATGACCTTTGTTTAATTGCTTTACAAACTGTTGGCATGTGCTCTGAGGAGGAGGAAGTCTGGTTACCCTCAGAGAGCAATTAACTGGTGACACATCAGAGACTGGTAGAGTTCTCATTGCAGTTTTGACTATCAGAAAAGGACATAATAGCAGTCCCACTATCAAAGAGCTTAATAATCACAGATATAATTTTAGAAATTCTCATGGGATCATCATTAAGACTTAAGAAGTCATCTATTTGTCTATATAACATTGCTACAAGACAGTACATCTTCATAGGTTTGCAGAGACCTGCTCGAAAGGGATGAGCTTTTGCTTAGTGATTGTTATCTATGTTTAATAATAACAAGAAAAGCATATTAATAGCAGTAATCTTTACTAAAATGAATTATCTTAGGGCCTTGCCTAATAAGAGAGAATCTGTAGCAGATTATATAATAATCTGAAGCACACCATCTCAGGAAAATCACCTGCTAGTATTCAGCTTGTCCTTTTATGGCTCCTGATATAATATATTTACATGAAGACATCAGATAGAGATTCCAGATTAAGTGAGGAATGGAAAACCAGATGTCTTAGGTTCTGAAGGGTAAGACCTGGCACCCTAACTGACATGAAAATCAGGTGACCGTAGATTCTTTTTATCCTTGATTTTACAGCACCAGGCTGGAAATGCACAAGGTTTCTTGTCCCACACATTGACTCTCTGATTCACTGTCACTCTCAGTAATGAAACTCTTTCTAGGAATCTTCACAAGAACAAAGCACTGGATGAAACTCCTCTTCAGTATACTCTGAGATCTCCAGCAGTAAAAGACCAGCATTAACTAACCCTCTTAATCTTGTAGATGCGAGACACACTCAAGCAGATGCATGTTAACCCTGTGGCAGGCTCTATCCACTCCTCCTACTAGTAAGATTCCTCCCAACGTTGCTGTCCCAGATGTTCACCTTTCTCTTACCCACATTCACAATAAGGAGGGTTTTCTCAATTGTGTATGTCATCTGCTGGGCCTAATCTGCATTGTTATCCTAGATGTGAGGTGACAAATTTGTTTCTAACTGACAATCAGTGATCCTGTGGCTGGTTGCTGGACTCACCAGAGCCTTGTATGAATGTGTGGCAGCTTAAGAAAATTAGAATGTCTACCCCATGTGCCTGTGACTAGAAGTTTCTAAATTTTCACTCTTTGATTGGGAGTGATCCAGCACACTTGGTTGGAAAGACAAAAATCAAGTGTAGTTTGGGCAGTAGAGATGTGTTCTCCATTAACAAAATTTGTTGCAGTCTCAGAGGACTTCCATGACAGCTACAAACCTCTTTAACTCACATTCTGGTGGAATCTGATTCCTGATTCTGGTCTCTGTGGGAATTGTATGTGTGTGGTACAAAGACATTCAGCAGGCCGAACACCCACATGTTATTAATTTTTCCTATTAAATAAATGTTATAATTTTAATTTTTATGTTCCATATTAGTGTTTATTGTTATCCACCTTGCCAGTGTAGATTTTATCATGTGTACTGCTCTTTACGGGATGATTTTCTCTTGTATTCTTATTTAATTTAAAAAGATATTGATAGGAATGATAACTTGTAGAGTTTTGTTTAATGTGGGTAAAGACCTGATCTGATTCACAAGTACTGTACAATTAGACTTAGTGCCCATGTATATAACCCCAGCACCCAGGAGTTGGAGCAGAAAGAAAAACATTGAAGAATATCTTCAGTTCTGTTTAGGAAATTTCCCCTGTGCCAATGAGTTCAAGGCTCTTTCCCACTTTCTCTTCTATTAGATTCAGGTGACAACACATGTTGGTGAGGATGTGAAGAAAGAGGAACATTCCTCTACTGCTGATGGGATTGCAAACTGGTACAACCTCTCTGGAAATCAATCTGGAGGTTCCTCAGAAAACTGGAAATCCATCTACCTGAAGACCCAGAAGTACCACTCTTGGGAATATACCCCAAAGATGCCCCATCATGCCACATGGGAACTTGTTCCACTATGTTCATAGCAGCTTTAGAGCACAGGGTCTCAAATGGAGGAGTTAGAGGAAGGACTGAAGGAGCTAGGGGTTTGCAACACCATAAAAAGAATAACAATGTCAACCACCTAGTTCCTCCCCCTCCTCAGAGCTACCAGGGACTAAACCACCAACAAAAGGGTACATATGGACGGACCCATGGCTCCAGCTGCATATACAGCAGAGGGTGGTCTTGTCGGGCATTAGTGAGTGGCGAGGCCCTTGGTCCTGTGAAGGCTTGATGGCCCAATTTAGGGGAATGCCAGGGCAGGGAGGCACAAGTTGGGGGGGTAGAGGAACACTCTCATAGAAACAAGGGGAAGAGGGGTTGGGATAGGAGGTTTCTAGAGTAGGGGAACTGGGAAAAAGGATATCATTTAAAGTGAAAATATCCAATCCAGAGAGAGAGAGAGAGAGAGAGAGAGAGAGAGAGAGAGAGAGGAAGAAAGAAAGAAAGCCTAAGATGCAGATTAGAACTAATGTTCTGTGTGAGTTATGTGAACATATGCAGATCCATTGAGCATACTTTGAATGAGAGACACTGTTGTATATATCTTTATCTGTGGCTTTGATACATCTATCCCTTTAATTTACCTTGGTGTATCACAAAATGTAAACAAAGACTATACAAAACATTTCCAAACACAAACTTTTCAAGTGAACACACACACACACACACACAGAGAGAGAGAGAGAGAGAGAGAGAGAGAGAGAGAGAGAGAGAGAGAGAGAAACTTATACAGAGAGAGACTGAGAGATAGAATACATAGCGACACACACAACACACACACAGAGAGACAGAGACAGAGGGAGACAGAGAGACCACATAGAGACACACACAACACACACATACACAGACACACACATGAACAGATACACACAAATAAAAGTTCCTACTACATCGTGAAGTTCTCTGTATTCAGGTGCTTTATCTACTTTCCACTGAAACTAGTGTGAAATGTTCTCTCTTTTTGTGTGAGTTAAAGAAGTTTATAGATTAGGAGCAATTTGGTTTAAACCAGGTTATAAAAATTTTTGTTAATACCACAAAGTTTAGGATATTTGAGAAATAATATAATTTTTCAATGTTCAAAGTGAGTCCAGGTCAACAGGAATGAAAAAGGTGAGGGAAGGACATACAACCCTAGTGAAGTCCTTAGGAAAACTATTGAGAAGCCATCTGACCAGTGTTACTGTTTGATGCTGGGAAAGGCCTGTGTGCTGTTCTCACTGTATGTGTTTAGTGATGCACTGTGATCCAAGATGATCTCAAACTTATTCTGTCCTGCCTGAAGATATTCTTATTTTTCTTTCTGCTCCAACTCCTGAGTGCTGGGGTTATAAGCATGGGCACTGAGTCTAATTGTACAGTACTTGCGATTAAGACCAAGTCTTTGCACAAATTAGACAAAAAATGCTACAAATTATCATTCCTACCAATATCTTTAAATTAAATAAGACTTCAAGAGAAAAGAGTCCCCTGAGGAGAAGTACACATGACAAAAACTACACTGGCAAGGTGGATAACAGTAAACACTTATATGGAACATAACAATTAAAATGATAAGATATATTTAATAAGAAAAATTGATAACATATGGGTGTTCAGCCTGCTAATGTCTTTGCACCACATGCATACAGTTCCCACAGAGGCCAGAAACAGGCATCAGACTCCAGCAGAATTCAAATTCAAGAGGTTTGTTAGCTGTCATGTGTCCTCTGAGACTGCAACAAATGTTCTTAATAGAGAACACGTTTTTTCGAGTCTGCAATGGACTTGACTTTTGTCCTTCCAACCAATTGTGCTGGATCACTCCCAATCAAAGAGAAATATCTGCAGACCTGTAGTGACAGGTGCATGAGGTAGGCATGCTAATTGTCTTAGGCTGCCACACATGCATGCAAGGGTCCTGTGAGTTCAGAATCCAGCCACAGGATCACTGATTATCAGTTTGCAATAGATTTGTCACCTCTCATCTAGGATAACAATGCAGATTAGGCCCATCACATGACATATACAATTGAAAAGAACCTCCTTCTGCTGAAGTGGTGGGTGAAGGTGGGGTAAGGAGATGGTCATGGTCCAGGTAGGCAATGCTGTGAGGAACCTTACTATCTTACTTCCCTTGGCTGACAGCCTTTATTGGGACATTCTGCTAAATATCCTTTCTATATGTATAGAGAGATTCATTCTCTCTATGCTTTGAGATATGTTTATCTAGAGAACCTGTACGAATACAAGTGTGGTTTTTCTCTGCTTCATCACTGATGGAGATGTGCTGGTTCACAATAGTGCTCAACAGTGTTTCCCTTATGTTTCTGGCTTTTTTCCCAGGGCTGTTTCATACCAATCATCTGGTGAAAGGGAGCTGCAGATTTCCTGAGCCCATTGTGAGCCACAAAACAAAAGTGTTGTTTCCTAAAATCCTTCTTGAATGTTAATAGACTTGGCACTCTTCCAGTCCTGGGTCAGATTGACACTTCCTCCATTGCAACTATGAAAGCTATTTACCTTGATTTCAGGAAGAAAGCAAGTGCTGTGAGAAGAGCTCAGGCAAGGTCTGAAGTCAGGTCCTGGTAAGTGCAGGATCAATACTCACAGAGAGGGGTTGGAACAAGTATCTGAATAGCCTGAGCTGGAATGGTGAGTTCTCCCCCAGGGTTGGGTGAGGTGAGATTCCTCTTGGAGGAGAGGCACAAATGCTAATGGGTGCAAACCACTCAGGAGATCTGAAAGGTCTGACCTAGACCGGAAGCACACTTTAACCTTGAGGAAAATTCACTGGCCAATCAGGCCTCCAGGTGGATCTGCCAGTCAGATGAAGAGGCGGGATCTTCCAGTTCCTCTCTGCAAGTTTGCTGCACCTGTGCAGGCTTGGGTGTTTCTCTGCCTCCTGCTCTGAGCTGTGCTGTTGGGTGATGTGAGAGGACCCCAGGGAAGCTCTGAAATTGAGACATGGTGAGTACAGGAAAAAATGTCCACAATGAGGAGGAGCAGGTAGTTGAGCAGTGGGTGCTGGGTTGGTGGGTCCTCTCTGGGGCTGGAGGGAAACCATCAGCCAGATGTGACCACTTGTGTGGTCCTCGTGGTGCTCCTCACATGCCAAATCAGGCGGTGACTTATGAATAACTTCATTATCATGGCTGATTCTGAATTGGCCCAAAACATTTGGATCATTGGCTTGCTTGGAGAAACATGGGTGGTTTCTTTGAGTCTGCAGCACATGTGTCCAAACACTTTTTCTTTTACAGTATACATTAAGAAGACAGGTATATATCTAATAGGTCTGCTTTTACATGTTACTTGTTTTGTTTAGTTTTTCTCAATTTTTTGTTGCAGTTGTTTATAGTTCTTTAAATGTTAAGTGTTTTGATTATTATGTGGCAAAGGGACTTTATTTTTGTCTAATCTATTTGGTATTTTCAATGCTTCTTTACTGTTATAGGCATCTTCTTCTTTAGTTTAGGAACTTTTTCATTCATGATTTTATTGAAAATATTTTCTAGACTTTTCAGCTGATATTCTCCTTTTCTCTTCCAATCATCTCTAGTTTTTTGCCTTTTCATATGTTGCAGTGTCCCTAGTTGCTTATTTCCATGATACTGTTAGACTCAACATTTTTGTTTTTCACCAATATGTCCATTTTTTTCTGTTTATCTTCCCTTCCTGTTCTGTGGGTGAACCTTGCCTCTGTAGTTGTCAGTGTATAGACAATTTCAATTGCCTCCCTTCAGGGACTTAGCAACTGCTTAAGTCATTCCCTGCCTCCCCTACCTGCTGCTATTGTCAGGTGTGCTTTGCATTCAGGGACCACCAGCTACAGCCACTCTCTATGTTTGTTCCCTGTCTCTGTTCACTGTACATGCCTCTTTATTCTCTGTCTCTACCCTCATCACTCTCACTCTGCTCCCTGTCTGTGTGTCTGTCTGTAGGTCTTCTTGTGTACCTCTATTCCTTCCCCAGGTTCTCACTCCTCACTCTTCCCCCCAACAAGCTCTTTTGCAAAATATCTGTTACATGTTTTGATTTCTAATGAACTGCTATGATAGGATAGCTTGTATTTCTTGACCATATATTTTCCTTGCTGTTATTTATTATATTTCTATGCTGGTATCTAGGTATCTGTGTTTGAGGTGATGATTGGTCTAGGTACTGGTTTCTGGGTTTGTGTTGTTTGTTTGGAAGTTTTATTCCTGGGTTACTATTCAATTTTTGGATTTTCAGAGAGTGTGAGCTTTTGGGCCAATATCCAATTGTCATTGAGTGCATACCATGTGTGTTCTTTTGTGATAGGGTCACCTCCCTCAGGTTGATATTTTCTAGTTCCATACATTTACCTAAGAATTTCTCAAATTCATTGTTTTTAAAGCTGTGTAATATTTGAGTTTGTTGGTCTTACTTTGCAGTTGCTATTCTCTTGAGGACCTTCAATCCTTCCCCCAACTCTTCCACAAGAGTCCCCAGGTCCATTCAATGTTTGACTGTAGTTCTCTACAGCTGTTTCAGTCAGCTGCTGGGTGGAGCCACTCAAGGACAATTATGCAAGGCTCCTGTATGGGAGCATAACAGAGTCTCCTTAACAATGTTATGGATTAAAGCTTGCCAGTAAGGTGTGTCTCTGGTTGGCCAAGTTTTCATTGGCCATTCCCTCAATCTCTGCTATAGCCATACCCTGCATTTCTTTAGATAGGACAAATTTTGTTCTGTGTGTCAACTGTGTTGTTGTTGAATTTGATCCTTCAGCTTTGTTCTCATGATCCCATACATAAACTATTTGGTCTTTGTCCCTAAATCACATAAGATACTGTGTAAATATTTATTTTTCAATGTTAATTTATTTTGCAAGCCTGTTGGTTTTATATTTTTAACTTTATTATTTTTGTTTTTCCAGGACAAAATTTTTCTGTGAAGCCCTTCCTGTCCTCATAGTAGATATAGAATCCACACAAGCCACCTAACATGTTATTGTAAAATAAGTACAGACTTCTGTGCTGCTCTTCATCAACTTCTTTAATATTGAAATTTGTCCAAATATGTAGGTTATATTCTATTTCTAAGGATGGCATATGCTCATGATATTAATACTACCTGAGGCTTCAGAGTCATTGGATGATGTATGATGTTTTTCCTTAGTTGTGTGTTTCTCCTAAAATTTTTGGACAAATAGGAGTATTATACCTGTGTAGTTGAATATGATTATCATATGTGCCTGATCTTTAATTATGCAAGAATGTGGCCTCAGAACTCTTGATCTTCATGTTATGGGTAGTTGCTAGTCCCCATGTAGATGTTTGAAATTGACCACCATTATGTGGAAGACCAGCCAGAGCTTCCCACTTCTGAGTTATCTCATTCTCCTCCCCTATGTTGCTTATTTATGATCAACATTTATATTGCTAATATTTTCATCTGTCCATTTATATCTGTTTAAACATGCATTCCATTTTAGTAAAATCTTATTAATGTTGCATTCTAAACTGGTACACTTTACGTTTCTATAAGATGAATGCAGAACTGCTTTGAATGTCTAATTCTTTGTAGGAACTTCAGGAAAGAACTGTGAGTTCTCTCTATCATTTCTGTCTCCTTGGTTGATTTTTACATGGGCATGAGTGTCTTAGTATGTAAATTTGCTGTCATGGAACTTGTTTCATTGACCATGCTGGCATGAAGCTCAATGACATACACCTGCCTCTGCCCCTGAGATTAAAGACATGAGCAAAAACACCCAGGTTGTCCATCATTTATGTAGTTACTAATTGTTTATACAATTTGTTTAATGTGTGCTCAGCGCTGTTGGTCTGTTTCCCTCTCCAACTCCCTCTCAATTGGCGTTTCTTTTGCAAAGCTATATCCTATTCAGTGGATTCAGAAGCGACACATGCAATCCTCATAATACAAGATCCTTTTAAAATGACATAGCAATTAGATTATAACTTCTGTGTCAAGAAATAAATGATGGTATCACTAGAAATATATGATTATATTGTCTAGGAAGCATACCTTTATTTACAGTGATGTCAGTATCATGCTTTGTGATGTACACATATT
>NW_021605187.1:0-21468 GCF_004785775.1 Grammomys surdaster | reverse complement strand
ATTATTATATAATTATAATATAATATAATATAATATAATATAATATATATTATATAATATATAAATATAATATATATAATATAAAATGTATTATATATTATATACATGTATATATATTTATATAAATTTATGTAAAATTTGTATAAATTTATATATATGCGTTTATATAAATTTATATTATATTATATATGTGTGTATATATATGTATATGTATATACATATATATAATATTTATATGTATGTATAAATATCTAAATTCCCTCCAACTACTCCCACCATATCAGGCCATATTTCATCTGGCTTCGTGTGTGTTTACGGCATACATACATGTTGTTCAATGCACGTGGCTCACGACCGAGTGTGCCAGGACACAGGGTTCCACAGGAGGTTTATTCAGGAGATCGAGCAAAGGTGATGACGAGGAAGGAGGGGAAGGCAGAGAGGTCACGTGGTTTACGCCTATTTATATGAAATATACTAAATACATACAGACTGTATACGTTAAACATGCCGTATACATGAAATGCACCGTATATATTAAAAGCTCCATATACACTCAATACACTGTATACGTTAAACACACTGTATACATGAGATACACCATATACGTTAGACACGCTGTGCACGGTAGATAGTCTGCCAACAATAGATATGCTGTACATGTTAAATATGCCGTGTACATTATACACACCATATACGTGAACTATATTATATAAATTAAATCTCACGTATAAATTAAACATAATGTGTAAATTAAATTTGACAGACAAGTTAAATATCCCAGGGGAGAACAGGGCAACAGCATGTGGGGAGGATAAAAGTCTGACCCTATGGAGGTGCTGGTTTGTTTTTCTTTGTTTTGGGGCCGGGCGGGTTAGCTCAGGTTAGCCTACGACTATGGAAGTTTTCTGGGAGACCGGCGGTGTCAGAACACAGTGATCAGGATCAGTGGTGAAAAATTTTGGTCACTTACAGTGATGTATATAATATTCAATATATAGATAACACTATTATAAAATATATTATGCATATTATTATATTAACATTAATTAATACTATATTAATTAATATATTAAATAAATAATAATATTCATATAATAATATAATAAAATATAATAATATTATAATAACTATAATAATGAACATAATAAATAAACTGATATATAATAAATATTGTAATATTAATATTAAGTAATATTATATTAATTAATATATTAATTAAATAATAATATTAATATTATATAATAATATAATATGGTATAATATAATAATATAATATAATAATAAATATAATAATAAATATAATAAATATAATAAATATAATAAATATAATAACTAAATATAATGATATAAATAAATATACATATAATATAAATATATATTATAATATAATATAATAATTGATATTAATATTAGTATAATTTTACTATATTATATATATTTAATATACTTTATACTATTGCGTTATATATAGATTTTAAAATATATTGTACTATTATGCTATATATTATATATAGCGTCTATTTTAATATACATTATGTTATATTATTTCTACATAATAAATTTAATAAATATGCATTTATACATTGTATTATATCATATATTGTATACATGAATTTATACATTGCACTGTCATGTTTTATATACTATATATGTTATGTATTTTTAATATATTTTATAGTGCTATATTATATACACATAATAAATTTAATACGCATGTATTAAAAATGAATTATATTCCAGGCGGTAGTGGTGCATGCCTTTAATCCCAGCACTTGGGAGGCAGAGGCAGGTGGATTTCTGAGTTCGAGGCCAGCCTGGTCTACAGAGTGAGTTCCAGGACAGCCCGGGCTACGCAGAGAAACCCTGTCTCAAAAAAATTATATATATGACAAAATATAAGAATAATTTATTACTATTACTTTTATTGTTATTATTACTATTATTTTCTCTATGTACACACTAGATGCTGGTCCTTGCCATGTCTCCCTATAGTTCACAGGAGCGCAGAAAGCCCCGCAATGGGTAGCCTGTGGTAGCCTGTGGCTGAGCAGGCTGCAGCAGGAGAACAGTATCTACCCTGTGAGCACTCTGTGTGTTAGCTGTACTCTGACTGTGCAGCAGCTGATAACCAGGGCATTACTGAGCTCTAAGGCAAGCTGTTGCCATACTATAACATACGTATACGTATATAGTATATAATATATTATTATATTACACATTATATATTGAATATGGTATATTATATATTTCTATATGTAATTTATTATATAAATTACATAAATTGCATACTGTATCATACATATTATATATTACATGAATTTTAAATGACATATTGTATAATGTAAATTATATCACACATTATTCTATGTATATATTATATATATAACATATGACATATAGTATATATTATTGTATGCATATATTATATACATTGTACATAGTATATGTTACTATATTATATACTATATATTATTTTATATAGATACATATATGTAGGACCCCGAAGGGCTTCTATGTCCTGGCTGAGATTTTCCGAGTGCTGCTGTCTACTAAGTAACATTCGGCGGTTCCTATAGGATCAAAACATCCTGACTATATATGGTGCCCCAGAAAGGGTATTTACACTTGACATCCTATTGTCCCTCAGTTGAGTTCCTGTTTTTTCCTGAGTTTGATATAATATATTATATTATACATATATATTGAATATAGTATATTATATATTTTTATATGTGTTATTTATTAAATAAATTACATAAATTGCATACTGTGTCATGCATATTACATATTACATGAATTTTAAACGACATACTGTATCATGTAAATTATATCACACATTATTCTATGTATATATTGTTATATATATAATGTATATGACATATAGTATATATGGTGAATATGGATTATTCCTCTTCATTTATTTCTGAATTAATATTACCTATGACTGATGACTATTGATAATTCAGCTGTTCTTATTTCTGATTTCCTATTAACTATGACTGATGACTATTGATTATTCATGTTCATTTATTTCTGACTTTCTATTTTTTATGACTGATGATTACTGATTGTTCATATTCATTTATTTCTGACATACTATTATCTATGACTGATGACTCTTGATATTTCAGCTTTATTAATTTTTGGTTACCTATTAACTATGACTAATGACTCTTGATTATTCATTTCATTTATTTCTTATTTACTACTTTCCACAAATTTTGAATATTGATTATGAATGTTCATTTATTTCTGATTGACTATTATCCACGAATTGTGAATATTGGTTTTTCCTGTTCATTTATTTCTCACTTACTATTATCGATGAATGATGACTACTGATATTTATGCTTTATTTATTTCTGTTTTCCCATTAAGTGTGAGTGATGACTATTGATTATTCATGTTCATTTGTTGCTGATTTACTTGTATCTATGAATGGTGAATATTGGTTATTCCTGTTCATTTATTTCTGACTTACAATTATTTATGACTAATGACTATTGATATTTTGGGTTTATTTATTTCTGATTTACGATTATCTATGATGGGTAACTATTGATATTTCAGCTTTATTTATTTCTGATTTCCTATTAACTATGACTGATGACTATTGATTATTCATTTTCAGTCATTTCTGAATTTCTATTATCTATGACTGATGACTATTGATTTTTGACCTTTATTCATTAAAGATATTTCATTATCTATGATTGATGACTATTGATATTTCAGCTTTATTTATTTCTGATTTCCTATTAACTATGACTTATGAATATTGAATATTCATTTTCATTTATTTCTGATTTACTCTTTTCCACGAAGGGTGAATATTGATTGTTTTTCCTCACTTCTTTCTGAGTTATTATTATCTATGACTGATGACTATTGATAGTTAAGCTTTCTTTATTTCTGATTTCCTATTAATTATGACTGATGACTATTGATTTTTCATGTTCATTTATTTCTGATTTACTATTAACTACGAATGGTGAATATTGATTATTCCTGTTCATTTATTTCTGAATTACTATTATCTATGACTGATGACTATTGATTATTCATGTTCATTTACTTCTGCTTAACTATTGTCCAAGAATGGTGAATTTTGCTTATTTATGTTCATTTATTTCTGACTTACTATTATCTGTGACTGATGACTATTGATATTTCAGCTTATTTCTGGTTACATATTAAGTATGACTGATGACTTTTGATTATTTATGTTCATTTATTTCTGATTTATAATTATCTACGAATGACGAATATTTATTATTCCTGTTCATTAATTTCTGACTTACTGTTTTCTATGATGATGAGTATTGATATTTCAGCTTTATTATTTTCTGATTATCTATTAACTAAGACTGATGAGTATTGATTATTCATGTTCATTTATCACCACTTAAATATAATCCACGAATCGTGAATATTCATTATACCTGTTCATTAATTTCTGACATATTCTTATCTATGTCTGGTAACTATTGATATTTCAGCTATATATTTCTTGTTTATTATTATCTACGACTGATGATTATTCATTATTCATGTTCAATTATTTCTGGTTTACTATTATCCAACAATGGTTAATATTGATTATTCCTGTTCATTTATTTCTGAGTTACTATTATCTATGACTTATGACTATTGACATTTCAGCTTTATTTATTTCTGATTTCTTATTTACTATGACTGACGGCTATATATTTCTTGTTTATTATTATCTATGACTTATGAGTATTGATTATTCGTGTTCATTTAATTCTGATTTACTATTATCCATGAATCATGAATATTGTTTATTCATATCCATTTATTTCTGATTTACTATTATCTATGACTGATGACTATTGATATTACACCTTTATTTATTTCTGGTTTACTATTAAATATTCCTGATGACTATTGATTATTCATGTTCATTTATATATGATTTACTATTAACCAAGAATGATGAGTATTGATTATTCCTGTTCATTTATTTCTGACTTAATATTATTTATGACTGATGACTATTGATATTTCAGATTTTTTTATTTCTGATTTCCTATTAACTATGACTGCTGACTATTGAATATTCATGTTCATTTTTTTCAGATTTACCATTATCCATGAATGGTGAATATTGATTATTCATGTTTGTTTTTTTTTATTTACTATTATCAATGATTGGTGAATATTGATTAATCATGTTCATTTATTCCTGACTATTATCTATGACTGTGACTACTAATATTTCAGCTTTATATATTTCTGAATTACTATGAACTATGACTGATGTCTATTGATTATTCATGTTTATTTATATCTGATATACTATTATCCACGAACAGTGAATATTGATTATTCCTGTTTATTTATTTCTCATTTAACATTATCAACTATTGGTGAATATTGATTATTCCTCTTCATTTATTTCTGACTTACTATTATCTAGGACTGATGATTATTGATATTTCAGCTTTATATATTTCTAATTTACTACGAAATATGACTGATGGCTATCGATTATTCTTGTTCATTTTTCATCTTTAATATTATACACGAATGCTGAATATTGATTATTCATGTTTATATATTTCAGATTTACTATTATCCAATAATTCTGAATATTGATTATTAATGTTCATTTATCTCTGACTTATGATTATCTATGACTGTTTACAATTGATATTTCAGATTTATTTTTTTTCTGGTTTACTAATAAATATTACTGATGAATATTGATTATTCATTTTCATTTATATCTGATTTCCTATTATCCTCGAATGGTGCATAGTGATTATTCCTGTTCATTTATTTCTGACTTACTATTATCTATGACTGATGACTATTGATATTTCAGCTTTATTTATTTCTGACTTCCATGAACTATGACTGATGACTATTGATTATTCATGTTCATTTATTTCTGATTTACTCTTATCCACGAACTGTCAATACTGATTATTCATGTTTATTTGTTTCGGACTTACTATTATCTATGACTGATGTTCATTTATTTTGACTGACTATTATCTATGGCTGATGACTATTGATATTTCAGCTTTATTTATTTCTGATTTCCTCTTAACTATGACTGATGAGTTTTGGTTATTCATGTTCAATTATTTCTGCTTTACTATCATCCATGAATCGTGAATATTGATTATTTTGTTCATTTATTTCTGACTTACTTTTTCTTATAACTCATGACTTTTGATACTTCAGCTTTACTCATTTCTGATTTCCCATGAACTATGAGTAAAGACTATTGATTATTCAAGTTCATTTACTTCTGATTTACTCTTTTCCACCAATGGTGAATATTGATTATTCATGTTCATTTATTCCTGACTTACTATTATCTATGACTGATGACTATTGATCAGCTTTATTTTTTTCTGGTTTACTATTAACTATGACTGATGACTATTGATTATTTATTTTCATTTATATCTGATTTACTATTATCCACGAATGGTGAATATTGATTATTCCTGTTCATTTATTTCAGACTTATTATTATCTATGACTGATGACTATTGATTTTTCAGTTTTATTTTATTTTTAATTACAATTAACTATAACTCATGACTATTGATTATTCTTGTTCATTTATGTCTGCTTTACTATTTCCCACGATCTTGAATATTGATTATTCCTGTTCATTTATTTCTGAATTTCTATTATCTATGACTGATGACTATTGATATTTCAGCTTAATTTATTTCTGATTTCTTATGAACTGTGACTGATGACTATTGATTGCTCAAGTTCACTTATTTCTGATTTACTATTATCCATGAATAGTGAATATTCATTATTCATGTTCATTTATTTCTGACTTACTTTTATCTATGACTGATGACAATTGATATTTCATATTTATTTATTTCTGATTTCCTATTAATTATGACTTCTGACTATTAATTATTCATGTTCCTTTATTCAGATTCACCTTTATCCATGAATGATGGATATTGATTACTCATGTTCATTTATTGCTGATTTACTCTTACTAACGATTGGTGAATATTGATTATTACTGTTCATTTATTTCTGTCTTACTATTTTCTATGACTGATGACTATTGATATTTCAGCTTTAATTTTTTCTGGTTTACTGTCATGTATGATGGATGACTATTGATTATTTATGTTCATTTATATCTGGTTTACAATTATCCACGAATGGTGAATATTGATTATTCCTGTTCATTATTTCTGACTTTCTATTATCTATGGCTGATGACTATTTATATTTCTGCTTTATTTATTTCTGATTTCCCATGAACTATGACTGATGACTATTGATTAATCAATTTCATTTATTTCTGATTTACTTTTATCCACAAATGCTGAATATTGATTTTTCATGGTCATTCATTTTGTACTTACTACTATCTATGACTGATGACAATTAATATTTTAGCTTTTTATGTTTCTGATTTATTATGAACGATGACTGATGACTATTGATTATTCATGTTCATTTATTTCTGAGTTATTATTATCCATGAATGGTGAATATTGATTCTTCCTGTTCATTTTTTTCTGACTTATAATTTTCTATGACTGATTACTACTGATACTTCAGCTTTATATATTTCTGACTTACCATGACTGATGAATTTTGATTATTCACGTTCATATATTTCTGATTTGCTATTATCCACGAATGGTGAATATTGATTATTGATGTTCATTTATTTCTGACTTACTATTATCTATGACTGATGACTATTGATATTTCAGCTTTATTTATCTCTGATTTACTACTAAATATGAGTGATGACTATTGGTTATTCATTATCATTTATTTCTGATTCACTATTTTCCACCAATCGTGAACATTTATTATTCCTGTTCATTTACTTCTTATTTAGTATTATCAATGACTGATGACTATTGGTACTTCAGCTTTATTTATTTCTGATTTTCCATGAACTATGACTGATGATTATTGATTAATCACGTTTTTTATTTCTGGTTTAGTATTATCCTAGAATGGTGAATATTGATTATTCATGTTCAATTATTTCGGACTTACTATTATCTATGAATGATTACAATTGATATTTTATCTTTATAGTTTTCTGATTTACTATGAACTATGACTGATGACTATTGATTATTCATAATCATATATTTCTGATTTACTACTATCCATGAACGCTGCATACTGATTATTCATGTTCATTTATTTCTGACTTACTATTATCTATGAGTGATTACTATTGATAATTTAGCTTTACTTATTTCTGATATCACATGAACTATGACTGATTAGTATTGATTATTCATGTTCATTTATATTTGACTTACTATTATCCACAAATGGTGAATATTGATCATTCCTGTTTATTTATTTCAGATTTACTCTTATCCACGAATTTTGAATACTGATTATTCATGTTTACTTATTTCTGACTTACTATTATCTATGAGTGTTGACTATTGATATTTCAGCTTTATCTATTTCTGATTCCCTGTTAAATATGAATGATGACTATTGGTTTTCCATGATCGTTTTTTTCTGATTTACTCTTATCCATGAATCATGAATATTGATTATTCCTGTTCATTTATTTCTGATTTACTATTATCTATGACTGAGGACTATTGATACTTCAGCTTTTTTCTTCTGATTTTCCATGTACTATGAATGATGACTATTGATTATTCATGTTCATTCATATCTGATTTAATATTATTAACGAATGGTGAATATTGATTCATCATGTTCATTTACTTCTGACTTACTATTATCAATGACAGATGACTATTGATATTTTAGCTTTATTTCTGTAAGATTTCCTATTAACTGTGACTGATGTCTATTGATTATTCATGTTCATTTATTTCTGATTTACTATCATCCATGAATGGTGAATATTGATTATTCATGTTCATTTTTTTCTGATTTACTATTATCAGGGAATGGTGAATATTGATTATTCATGTTCATTTATTTCGGAATTACTATTATCTATGACTGATGACAATTGATATTTTATCTTTATATGTTTCTGATTTACTATGAACTATGACTGATTATTATTGATTATTCATGTACATTTATTTCTGATTTACTATCATCCATGAATGGTGAATATTGATTATTCTTGTTCATTTTTTTCTGATTTACTATTTTCAACTATTGGTGAATATTGATTATTCCTGTTCATTTATTTCTGACTTACTATTATTTATGACTGATGATTGTTGATATTTCAGCTTTATTTATTTCAGTTTACTATTAAATATTACTGATGACTATTGATTATTCATGTTCATTAATATCTCATTTCTTATTATCCACGAATGTTGAATATTGATTATTTCTGTTCATTTATTTCTGACTTACTATTTTCTATGACTGATGACTATTGAAATTTCATCTCTGTTTGTTTCTGTTTTCCTATTAATTATGACTGATGACTATTGATTAATCATGTTCATTTGTTTCAGATTTACCATTATCCATGAATGGTGAATATTGATTATTCCTGTTCACTTACTTTTGACTTACTATTATCTATGACTGATGACTTTTGATACTTCAGCTTTATTTATTTCTGACTTCCCATGAACTATGAATGATGCCATTGATTATTCATGTTCCTTTAATTCTGATTTACTATTATCCACGAATCGTCAATAGTGATTATTCATGTTTATTTATTTTGGACTTACAATTATCTATGACTTATGTTCATTTATATTGACTTACTATTATCTATTACTGATGATTATTGATATTTCATCTCCGTTTCTTTCTGATTTCCTATTAACTATGAATGATGACTATTGATTATTCATGTTCATTTTTTTCAGATTTACCATTATCCATGAATGGTGAATATTGATTATTCATGTTCATTTATTTCAGACTTACTGTTGTCTATGACTGATGACTACTGATATTTCAGCTTTATCTCCTTCTGACTTCCCATGAACTATGACTGATGACTATTGACTATTCAGGTTCATTTATATCTGATTTACTATTATCCACGAATGGTAAATATTGATTATTCATGTTCATTTATTCGAGACTTACTACTTTCTTTGACTGATGAATATTGATATTTCAGTTTTATATATTTCTGATTTACTCTGAACTATGACTGATGACTACCGATCATTCATGTTCATTTTTTTCATCTTTACCATTATCCAAAAATGGAGAATATTGATTATTGGTTATCATTTATTTCTGATTTACTATTTTCCAGAAATGCTGAATATTGATTATTCATGTTAATTTTTATCTGATTTACTATTAACCCCGTATGTGAATGTTGATACATCATGTTCATTTATTTCTTACTGACTATTATCTATGGCTGATTACTATCGAAATTTCTGCTTTATATATTACTGATTTACTATGAAATATGACAGATGACTATTGATTATTCATGTTCATTTTTTTCATCTTTACCATTATCCACGAATATTGAATATTGATTATTCATGTTCATTTATATCTGATTTACTATTAACCACGATAGGTGAGTATTGATTATTCATATTCATTTCTTTCTGACTTACTATTATCTATGACTGATGACTATTGACATTTCAGCTTTATATGTTACTGATTTACTATGAAATATGAAACGTTGACTATTGATTATTCATGTTCATTTATTTCTGATTTACTTTTTTCTATGACTGATGACTATTGATATTTCAGCTTTATTTATTTCTGATTTCCTACTAAATATGTCTGATGACTTTTGATTTTTCATGTTCATTTTTTTTTCAGATTTACCCTTATCCACGAATGGTGAGTATTTATTATTCATGTTCATTTATTTCTGATTTAATATTATCCACGAATTATGAATATTGACTATTCCAGTTCAAGTCTTTCTGACTTAGTATTTTCTATGACTGATGAGTATTGATATTTCAGCTTTATTTATTTCTGGTTTACTATTAAATATTACTGATGAGTATTGATTATTCATGTTTATTTGTATCTGATTTTCTATTATCTACGAATGCTGAATATTGATTATTCCTGTTCATTTATTTCTGACTTACTCTTATCTATGACTGATCACTAATGATATTTCAGCTTTGTTTTTTACTTGTTTACTATTATCTATGCCTGATGACCATTAATTATTTATGTTCATTTATATCTGATTTAATATTATCGACGAATGCTGAATATTGATTATTCATATTCATTTATTTCGACTTACAATTTTCTATGACTGATGACTATTGATATTTCAACTTTATTTTTTTATGATTTCCTGTTAATTGTGACTGATGGCAATTGATTATTCATGTGCATTATTTCATATTTAATATTATCCTTGAGTGGTCAATATTGATTATTCAGGTTCATTTATTTCTGATTTACTATTTTCCATGATCGTGAATATTGATCATTCCTGTACACGTATTTCAGAATTACTATTATCTGTGACTTATAACTCTTGATATTTCAGGTTTAATCATTTCTGACTTACTATTATCTATGACGGAGGACTATTGGTATTTCAGCTTTATTTATTTCTGATTTATTATTAGCTATGACTGATGACTATTGATTATTCATGTTCATTTATTTCTGATTTACTATTATCAATGATTGGTGAATATTGATTATTCCTGTTCATTTATTCCTGACTTACTATTATATATGTCTGATGAGTATGGATATTTCAACTTTATTTATTTCTGATTTCCTATTAACTTGACTAATGACTTTTGATTATTCATGTTCATTTATTTCTGCTGTACTATTATCCACGAATCGTGAAATTTGTTTATTCTGTTCATTCCTTTCTGAATTACTATTATGTATGTGTGATGACTATTGATATTTCAGCTTTATTTTCTTCAAATTTACTATTAAATATTACTGATGACTATTGATTATTCATGTTCATTTATATCTGATTTCTAATTAACCACTCATGGTGAATATTGATTATTCCTGTTCATTTATTTCTGCCTTACTATTATCTATTACTGATGACTATTGATATTTCACCCTTATTTATTTATGATTTCCTATTAACTATGACTGATGAATTTTGGTCATTCATGTTCAATTATTTCTGATTTACTATTATCCATGAATGATGATTATTTATTATTCCTGTTTGCTTATTTCAGAATTACTATTATCTGTGACTGATAAATATTGATATTTCAGGTTTAATTATTTCTGATTTACTATTATCTATGACGGATGACTATTGGTATTTCAACTTTATTATTTCTGATGTACTATTATCCACAAATGGTGATTATTGATTATTCCTGTTCATTTATTTCTTATTGACTGTTATCCACGATTGATGAATATTGATTATTCCTGTTCATTTCTTTCTTACTTACAATTATCTATGACAGGTGACTATTGATATTTCAGTTTTATTTGTTTCTGCTTTCCTATTAAATATGACTAATGAATATTGACTATTCATGTTCATTTATTTCTGATTTACTATTATCCACTAATGCTGTATAATGATTGTTCATGTTCATTTTTTCTGACTTACTATTATCTATGACTGATGACTAATGATATTTCATCTTTATATATTTCTGATATACTATGAACTATGACTGATGACTATTGATTATTCATGTTGATTTATTTCTGATCTACTATTATCGACGAATGCTGAATATTGATTATTCATGTTCATTTATTTCAGACTTACTATTATCTAAGACTGAAGATTATTGATATTTCAGCTTTATATATTTCTGATTTACTTATGAACTATGACTGATGGCTATCGATTATTCATGTTCATTTATTTCTGATTTAATGTTATCCACAAATGGTGAATATTGATTATTCATGTTCATTTATTTCTGACTTACTATAATACAAGAATGGTGAATACTGATTATTGATGTTCTTTAATTTCTGAGTTACTATTATCTATGACTGATGACTATTGATATTTCAGCTTTTTTGTTTCTGATTTCTTATTAAATATGAATGATGACTATTGATTATTCATGATTTATTATTATCCACGAATGGTGAGTATTGACTATTCATGTTCATTTATTTCTGACTTACTATTATCTATGATTGATGACTATTGATATTTCATCTTTACTTATTTCTGAATTACTATTATCTATGAATTATGACTATTGATTATTCATGTTCATCTACTTCTGATTTACTATATCCACAAATGGTGATTATTGATAATTCTTGTTCATTTGTTTCTGACTTACTATTTTCTATGAGTGATGACTATTGATATTTCAGCTTTATTTATATCTGATTTTCTATTAAATATGAGTTATGACTATTGATTATTCATGTTAGTTTATTACTGAGTTACAATTATCCACGAATGGGGAACACTGATTATTCCAGTTCATTTATTTCGGAATTACTATTATCTGTGACTGATGACTATTAATGTTTCAGAGTTATTTATTTCTGATTTTCTATTCACTATGACGCATGACTATTGATAATTCAGCTTTATTTATTTCTGATTTACTATTAAATATGCCTGATGACTATTGATTATTCGTGTTCATTTATTCTGATTTACTGTTAACCATGAATGGTGAGTATTCTTTATGCATGTTCATTTATTTCTGACTTACTATTATCTATGAATGATGACTATTGATATTTCAGCTTTATTTTTTTCTCTTTACTATTAATTATGACTGGTGACTATTGATTATTCTTGTTAAATTATATCTGATTTACTCTTATCAATGAATGGTGAATATTGTTCTTTCCTGTTCAATTATTTATGACTTACTCTTATTTATAACTAATGACTATTGATATTTCAGCTTCATTTATATCAAAATTCCTTTTAACTATGACTGATAACTATTGATTATTCAGGTTCATTTTTTTCTGATGTACTATTATGCACAATTGTTGAATATTGAATATTCCTGATAATTAATTTCTGATTTACTCTTATCTATTACTGATGACTGTAGATATTTCAGCTTTATTTGTATCTGATTTCCTATTAAATATGAGTGATGACTATTGATTATTCATGTTCACTTATTACTGATTTACTCTTATCCACAAATGGTTAATATTGATTATTCCTGTTCATTTGTTTCTGAATTACTATTATCTGTGACTGATAGCTATTGATATTTCAGAGTTATTTATGTCTGACTTACTATTATCTACGACAGATAACTATTGATAATTCAGCTTTATTTTTTTCTGATTTACAATTAAGTATGACTGGTGACTATTGATAATTCATGTTCATTTTTTTGCAGATTTACCACTATCCTGGATTGATAAATATTGATTATTAATGTTCATTTATTTCTGATTTCCTATTATCAACGATTGGTGAATATTGATTATTCCTGTTCATTTATTTCTGACTTACTATTATCTATAATTGATGACTATTTATATTTCACCTTTAAGTATTTTTGATTTACTATGAACTATGACTAATGACTATTGATTATTCATGTTCATATATATCTGATTTACTTTTATCCACAAATGATGAATATTGATTATTCCTCTTCATTTATTTCAGACTTACTATTTTCTATGACTGATGACTATTGATATTTCAGTTTTATTTTTTTCTGAATTAGTATTAACAATGACTGATCACTATTGATTATTCAAGTTCATTTATTTCTGATTTCCTATTATCCACAAATGGTGAATATTGATTATTCATGTACATTTATTTCTGACTTACTATTATCTATGACTGATTACTATAGATATTTTAGCTTTATTTATTTCTGATTTCTTATTAACTATGACTGATGACTACTGGTTATTCATGTTCATTTATTTCTGACTTACTATTATCCACGAATCGTGAATATTGATTATTTTTGTTCATTTATTTCTGATTAACTCTTATCTATGACTGATGACTATTGATATCTCAGCTTTATTTATTTCTGATTTCTTAATTATTATGAATGATGACTATTGATTTTTCATGTTCATTTATTTCTGATTTACTATTACCAATGATTGGTGAGTATTGATTATTCCTGTTCAGTTATTTCTGACTTACTACTATCTTTGACTGATGACTGTTGATATTTCATCTTTATTTATTTCTGTTATACTATTAACTTCGACTTATGACTATTGGTTATTCATGATTATTTGTTTCTGATTTAGTATTATCCACAAATCGTGAATATTGATTATTCATATTCATTTATTTCTGACTTAATATTATTTATGATTGATGACATTTGATAATTCAGCTTTATTTATTTCTCATTTCGTATGAACTCTGACTGATGACTATTGTATATTCATGTTCATTTATTTCTGATTAACTATTATCCATCAATGGTGAATATTGATTATTCCTGTACATTTATTTGTGACTTACTATTATCTATGACTGATGACTATTGATATTTCAGCTTTGTAATTTTCTGATTTGCTATTAAGTATGACTGATGACTATTGATGACTCATGTTCAAGTATTTCTGCTTAGCTATTATTCACGAATGGTGAATATTGATTATTCATGTTCATTTATTTCTGATTTACTATTTTCCATGAATTCTGAATGTTGATTATTCATGTTCATTTATTTCTGACTTACTATTATGTATGACTGATGACTATTGATATTTCAGCTCTGTTTTTTTCTTGTTTACTATTAACTATTCCTGATGACTATTGATTATTCATGTTCATTTATATCTGATTAACTATTATCCACGAATATTGAATATGGAATATTATTGTTCATTTATTTCTGACTTACTTTTATCTATTGATGATGACTATTGATAATTCTGGTTTTTTTTTGATTTACTATTAAATATTACTGATGACTATTGATTATTCATTTTCATTTGTTTCTTATTAACTATTATCTAAGAATGGTGAATATTGATTATTCCTGTTCATTTATTTCTGACTTATTTTTATCTATGACTGATGAGTACTGACATTTGAGCTTTGTTTATTTCTGATTTCCTTTTAACTATGAGTGATAACTATTGATTATACATGGTTTTTTTTTCTGATTTACCATTATCCACGAATGGTGTATATTGAATATTCATTTTCATATATTTCTGATATACTATTATCCATGAATCCTGAATATTGATTATTCATGTTCATGTATTTCTGACTTACTATTATCTATGACTGATGAATATTGATATTTCAAATTTATTTATTTCAGATTTCCTATTATTTATGACTGAAGACTATTGATTATACATGTTCATTTTTTTCATATTTGCTATTTTCCATGAATGGTGAATATTGATGATTCATGTTCATTTATTTCTGATTTACTATTATCCACGAATCGTGAATATTGATTATTCCTGCTCATCTATTTCTGACTTACTATTATCTATGACTGATGACTATTGATACTGCAGCTTTATTTATTTTTGATTTTCCTTGAACTAATACTGATGACAATTGATTATTCATGTTCACTTATTTCTGATATAGTATTTTCCACAAATCGTGAATATTGATTAATCATGTTCATTTATTTCTTACTTACTATTATTTATGACTGAAGACTATTGATACTTAAAATTTATTTATTTCTGATTTCCCATGAACTATGAATGATGACTATTGATTATTCATGTTCATTTATTTCTGATTAGCTATTATCCACGAATGGTGAATATTGATTATTCCTGTTCTTTTATTTCTGACTTACTTTTATCAATGACTGATGACTATTCATATTTCAGCTTTATATATATATATGATATACTATTAAGTATGACTGACGATTATTGATTATTCATGTTCATTTTTTTCTGATTAACTATTATCAACTAATTCTGAATGTTTATTATTCATGGACATTTATCTGACTTACTATTACCTGTGACTGATGACTATTTATAATTCAGCTTTTTTTTCTCTAGTTTACTATTAAGTATGACTGATGACGATCGATTATTCATGTTCATTTTTTTCTGATTTACTATTATTCACGATTGTTGAATATTGGTTATTCTTGTTCATTTATTTCTGACTTACTCTTATCTATGACTGATGACTATTCACATTTCAACTTTTTTATTTCTGATCCTATTAATTACGACTGATGACTATTGATTAATCATGTTCATTTTTTTTCTGATTTACCATTATCCACGAATGGTGAATATTGATTAGTCATGTTCATTTATTTCTGATTTACTATTATCAACGATTGGTGAATATTGATTATTCCTGTTCATTTATTTCTGACTTACTATTATCTATTTCTGATGACTATTGGTATTTCCACTTTATTTATTTCTGATTTCCTATTAACTATGACTGATGACTGTTGGTTATTCATGTTCATTTATTTCAGATTTACTATTATCCACAAATCGTGAATATTGATTATTAATGTTCATTTAATTCTGACTTACTATTATCTATGACTGAAGACTATTGATACTTCAGCTTTAGTTATTTCTGATTTTCCATGAACTAATACTGATGACTATTGGTTATTCATGTTCATTTATTTCTCATTTAGTATTATCCATGAATCTTGAATATTGATTATTTATGTTTGTTCCGAGCCGACTCCTAGCCGCAAATGGCTATCATCTTTACAGGCATCTCGAGCCATATACCCTGACAAGAGACTTGTTTTCAACAGTCTGCAATTGCTGAGCGCACTCTGATGAAGATCTTGTTACACTGTTTAGTGCCCCCAGCTGCAAGGTGCTCCTGGTATCCATGGTTACAAGGCACGTGACATAGTGCCTTCAGTTGAGATTGTCCACGAGGGAAAGTCACGTGGTAAAGGGTATAAATACCCAGGATTTCCTTTCTATTGAGGAGGTAGAAGGTGGGAGGTAGAAATTGGAAGGTAGGAGGTCGAAGGTGGGAGGTGTCAGGAGACTGAAGGAGTGAGGAGAATATTGAAGAAGAGAGGAGTTTAAAGAAGAGACTTGAAGAGACTCCACCGAACTGTGTCTTGTATCTATCTTTTGCATCTCTCGCCACTTTTTCCCCCTTTCTCCGTCCCCACTCTCTCTCTTGCTAGACCCTGACCTGCGGACCGGAGCAGCAGAACCGGCCAGCCTTTACAACCTGATGGCCATTACAAAAGAAACGGCTGTTAAAAAGTGGTGCCCAGACGTGCGGCAGGAAGAACCAGAGACCCAGTGAGGGACATTACTGGAAGAAGGATCGACTGAAAATTCAGAGGTGAAACAGAAGTGATTGCTGCAGGAAACTGCCGTGTGGAGACCAGTAAGTCATAGTCATAATGGGGAAAGAAATAAGTCAGCCTGAACTCAACTCTCTGGTTTTGTTCTGTTGCTTGCTGTTTACGTGTATCAATTGTCTGCTTTTGTTTCGCTGTTTAAGTGTTGCATTTCATGCCCAAAAGAAAAAGAAACACATAGAATCCAAAATAGGACTAAAGGTTGAAGTAATCAATTTGTCAGAGCCAGATTGTGCTGACCTAGAGGAAGAGGCAGCCAAGTACTTTGATCCTGAATGACCTTCTTCCCGAAGGCCCCCTCCCTGTGCTCCTCCACCTCCAGATGCTCCTGCTATGGAGATGGTGGTTGAAGATCACAGAAAGGAGTTGCAGGACAAAATTTCTTTTCTTAAACAACAAATTTCTCTCCTTACACAACAAATAGAGTTAGAGGAAGAGTATCAGGACTTAATTAATCAGATACAAAAACTAAAGACAGGGAAGAGGTCTCGAGAGGGCAAGGAAAATTCCTCAGGTCCTCGAGTTCCTCAACCTGGAGTCCAAAGGCAGCCCCTCTCCTCTGGTTTCAGTTCAGCCACAGATCAGCCAGAGGAGAGAGAGGTTAAGGTTTTCCCTGTATCAGAGACTAGAGATGCTCAAGGAGTTGCGTGGAGACATCACACAGAGTTTAACTTTCAAATTATTAAAGAATTAAAAAATTCAGTGTCACAATACGGTGCCACTGCTCTCTTTTCTTTTGCAATCTTAGAATCTGTTGCAGAGGAGTGGCTGACTTCTGGTGATTGGGATACTCTAGTGAGAGCAGTTCTTAGCGGTGTTGACCATCTTATTTGGAAATCAGAGTATCATGAGAATTGTAAAGAGACAGCTAGGAGAAACATTCAGTCAGGTAATGGTTGGTCCTTTGATGCCTTAGTAGGAGAAGGGCAATTTGCTTCTAGTGATAACCAGATGCAATATGACCCAGGCTTATTCGCTCAAATTCAAAATGTGCCCATGAAGGCTTGGCACAAACTCCCGGTAAAGGGAGACCCTGGTGCATCTTTGACCTCAGTTAGACAAGGGCCTGACAAACGATTTTCTGATTTTGTTCATCGATTAATGTCAACAGCAGGGAGGATTTTTGGTAATGCAGAGGCAGGTGTAGATTATGTAAAACAGCTTGCATATGAAAATGCCAATTCTGCCTGCCAAGCAGCCATTAGACGCTGTAGGAAAAAGACAGACCTTACTGGGTATATCAGACTCTGTTCTGATATAGGGCCCTCCTACCAACAGGGCTTAGCTATGGCAGCCGCCATGCAAGGACAATCAGTAAGAGATTTTTTGGCAAGTAGAGACTAAAAGGCCTGTTTTAAATGTGGCAAGCCTGGACACTTTGCAAAATATTGCAAAGCAGAAAATGAGTTAACCCAAGGACAGCCCAGAAAACAGCCTGGGCTATGCCCACATTGCAAACGTGGAAGGCATTGGGCTAGTGAATGTAGGTCCAAGACAGATGCACAAGGAAACACCATTTCCCATAATCAGGGAAACGGGAACAGGGGCCAACCCCAGGCCCCGAACCAATACAAGCCAAAACAGGCTTATGGGGCAGTCAGTTTCATACCAACAAACAACAACCCCTTTCAGAACTTAGTCAAACAACACCAGGAAGTGCAGGACTTGATCTCAGTTCTGCCACCCACACAGTATTAACCCCAGAAATGGGACCTCAGGCCTTACCCACTGGAGTGTTTGGACCACTCTATCCAAATGTGTTTGGCCTGATAGTGGGAAGAAGCAGTGCTACTATACAAGGACTACACATTTTTCCTGGAGTTATAGACAATGATTATCATGTGAGATTAAGGTAATGGCCAAGGCAATACAGAATATAGTCACCATTCCTACAGGAAGGAAGATAGCTCAACTATTGTTACTTCCATTGATTCCTACTAATCATAAATCTTTAGATTCTGAAGGAAAATCTGCTGCAGATAGATTCTGGCATCCTAATACTAAAAATAATTTTGCAACACTCCTCTGGAAATACCCATTAACTGGAACCTGGAATGGGCCAGATCCAGTGCTTATTTGGGGAAGAGGTTCTGTCTGCATATATTCCCAAATGGCAGATGCCACACGATGGCTGCCAGAGAGACTGATCAAACAAATAGACAATAATAACAAATCCAGGGAGGAGAAACCCCCTGAGAAGCGTATTTTTTCTTTACAGGAAACATGAAGATGCTTCACTGGAGCAGATCAACCAGTATACCTGACTTGGGAAGTTCTCAGTGCGGAAGAAGACATCACCACCTGCGCCTCCAGGGTGGCTCTTCTCAGTGTGGAAGAAGACATCACCACCCACGCCTCCAGGGTGGCTCTATTAGACTCTTGGTTCCCTGATTTATGATTTAGTGGTACATTGTTTAAACCCAAGAAAGAACCCATTACCATAGTTACTATAGTTGTTTTTTAGGTTTGAGATTGATTGGGGCAGGAATAAGGATTTTCTTACTTGTTTTGTTAAGATCAAAGCTATGATCAGTTCTGTACTTATATAGGTTAGATTTAGAAAATAGTGTTACAGAATAGAAAAGGCTTACACTTTTTACTCCTCCAACAGAGGAAGTTATGTGCTACCCTTAAAAAGAGTGTTGCTTTTACACTAACCATTCAGGCATTGCTAAGTCTCTTGTCTCTCGGGTTCATGCTGCTCAACAAACTGATGGCTTTTGTACGACAACAGATTGATGTTATTCAAATGAAACCCATACAGGTCCATTACTACAGGCTGGAAGTGGGGGACTAAAACCTCTGTCATCAAGACTGACGAGGATTAACCCTTAACTTACGCACTAAGCTGGATAGTCAATGACGGGTAAGAGAACACCTCAAGACCCTTTCCCCTAACTGGGAGGCTTCACCATCATAAGACAGGAGCTCAACCAATGGCTGTTGAGTATCCAGAGATGGGAAAGGGAGGCTGAGGTCCTTTGTTCCAACCTAAGGCAGATACGGTTTCCGTAAGTTTTCCCAGCCTTCCCTTTTGAAAACAAATTTAAAAAGGGGAACCTGTTGGGAGCCGACAGCCATCTCGAGCCATATACCCTGACAAGAGACTTGTTTCAACAGCCTGCAATAGCTGAGCACACTCTGATGAACATCTTGTTACACTGTTTAGTGCCCCCAGCTGCAAGGTGCTCCTGGTATCCATGGCTACAAGGCACGTGACATAGTGCCTTCAGTTAAGATTGTCCATGAGGGCAAGTCACGTGGTAAA
>NW_021605186.1:0-13945 GCF_004785775.1 Grammomys surdaster | reverse complement strand
ATAATTCCATTCTACCTGGTGTTTGCTAAGGAATCCACCTAGACACATTGAGAACAACAGGACATCCTTAAACAAGTGGTGCTAAGGAACAGTCTTGGCATGGCTCTAAAAGAGGTTCTGAGACATGGAGTCCCTGGGAACAGCAAAAAGAATGATTGGAAGTCAAAGTGTGGATTCAAGCTGATGACCTGTGTGTTCCGCTTGATACGGTTTTTTCAGTCGGCTTCCCTCTATGATCTGCTTTCTCCCTGGAGATCTCTCTGTGTATATTCTCCTTTCTGGCTATACTAAGAGATCTCTCTGTCCATGTCCTGCATTCTTGTTATACTAAGAGATTTCTGTCCATAGTCTCTCTCTGTGTGTGTGTGTGTGTGTGTGTGTGTGTGTGTGTTCTCCAAGTAGTTCTCTCTTTCCTATAACATTTTCTGGATACCACATCTCCCATAGAACACAGGTCCAATCTTTATTTTACATATCAGTCCAATCTCAATTTACTCCAAGTTTCCTTTGGAGTATCTCAGGAATCACCATCCTATAACCCAAGTTCCTCCATTCTTTTTAGTTTTTAATTTTTTAAAATTTTTTTGGTTTTTTGAGACAGGGTTTCTCTGTGCAGTCTTGACTGTCCGGGGACTCACTCTGTAGACTAGGCTGGCCTTGAACTCAGAAATCCACCTGCTTCTGCCTTCCAAATGCTGGGATTAAAGGGGTGTGCCACCACTGCCCAACAAGTCCCTCCATTTTTAAGAGACAGCAAACATAGATTTTTTTTTATTAACATTGCAAAAGAATTCAGAGATGTGACTGTCTTTGTTAACCACACACTAATCTAATAGCATGGGACCCTACCTTGAAATTAACATTTTACCACTCCTGAGCCTGGACTTGCTGCATACCAAACTGACCTTGAACTCAGGAATGTGCCTGCCTTTTTATTTCCCTACTTTTGCGTTTTTCTCATTCACTAGCTCATAGTGTATCTCCCTTTATTTTTTTAAGATTCATTAAAGAGCCCCACATATAATTTATATTGCATCTGTATTTTTTGCATAGTTGAGAAATTATATATTTTTAAACTCATGTAGTTAGAGCTTTTCCCATAGTCTTAAAGGCTGTCCTGAAATCCCAGTTTTTACCACTTTGCAGAGACATAGCCACACCCTCAACTTCAGGACTCCTGTTACTTCTCACCTTCATGGAGTCATTAACATTCAAGGGAGGACATTCCTCTGAAGGAAAGAGTCCTCCACTACTACTGGGTCTGGAAAATATGTACATTACTATACAAGCAAGGCTTATTTATGGCCAGAGCAGCCATCAACATTCCTGGAAGGCTGAAACTATTCCCTGTCCCAGGGGCAGGGCTTAGCAAAGTGGTGCTTGTTAAATTCTAGCTCTATACAGAAAAGAATGCAAATAGACCTATATTCTTCTCCCTGCACAAAACTCATATCCAAGTGGATGAAAGGCTTAAGATTAGCCCAGACAGAGTAAACCTGAGAGAAGAGTAAGGGGAGAACTTCCCTGAATTCACTGTCACAGGAGGAGTCAGCCTTCTGAACAGAACACTAATAGTGGAGGCGCTAAGATCAACAATTCGAAAGTTATCTCATGAAACAGTGATGCTTCTGTAAAGCAAACGGACAGTCTAAGGAATGAGAAAAGTGTTTGTTCCATATCCACATCTGATAAAGTTGTAATATACAAAAATAAATACAGACCTCACAAAACTAGATGTTCTAAAATCTAAAATTCCAGATTAAAAACTAGAGTACAGTTTTAAACCACAAACTCTTGTAGACTGAAAAATTATAGATGCTGGGTATATAGAATCCTTTTTAGACATATAAATTATTCTTTAGACTTTTCTTTATAAGGACATGGAAAATTTTCTAAGAAACAGAGCCATGAAGCAAGTTAAGAATGTGGACAGGCGCCGGGCGGTGGTGGTGCATGCCTTTTATCCCAGCACTTGGGTGGCAGAGGCAGGTGGATTTCTGAGTATGAGGCCAGCCTGGTCTACAGAGTGAGTTCCAGGACAGCCAGGGCTATACAGAGAAACCTCGTCTCAAGAAACAACAACAACAACAACAACAACAACAAAAAAGAATGTGGACAGGCTAGTTACGGGAAGTGGCAAGAATGCAAGCTAGCCAGCTGGGAACCAAGCTGAGAACCGCAGTGACAGGGCAAGGCAGAAGTAACAGGGCAGGACCACATTCTTGAGAAAGGTAAGTGTACACAGAGATTTCACCTGATCCTGACTCATGTAGGTTGGGTTCCTTTGGAATGTTCCACTATTTTTATGTTATGCCACCTTAACAACCCCTCATCCCCTTCCCCATTCCTTGGTTTGTGGTTTTCCCCCCTTAAAAACCGTTCTTAAACTGGCTGTCAGGGTCAATTCAGCTCCTGCATGGGCATACGAATTGACAGGCAGCTAGCTGTCACATGCCCGAATAAACCTTTTGCTCTGGTACATGGTGTCTCTCGAGCAAATTACTGGGTGGTAGCGACTTTCTGAGACTTGAGTGAGGGTCTCCCCTCTGCGTAGGTCTTCACTCTCAACAGACAATCTGAAATGACTCAGAAACACTCAAACGTTCACCGTACTCAGCCAATATGGAATTGCAAATAAAAACTACTTTGTGATTCTATATGACACATGTCAGAGTGGTTATGATCAATAACATAAATAACCTTTCCATATTAGTGAGAATATAAAGCAAGTGTTTCACCCACTACTGCTTGTGTTGGACTCTAAGATCCAAAACCAGGGGATGTGCTCCCACAGAAACACATGGAGACAGGACTTGCTGTAATCACATGAGGTTTGACCTCACAGGCAGGCAAGAGAGTGCCGAACAAGAGCTGGGTACAATGTTTATGGGTACAGTATAGTTCATGAGGGAAAACCACACAAAGTCTCTAGGTGACTAAGATTATGACAAGGAGTGCCTTTCTTTTGCCTAGGTTTGTTAAGTTAAGGGCTCAGCTTCCTGATTCCTGGAATGTATCTAAGTGCTCTGGGCTCTCCTCACTGGAAGGTGGGTTCCCACCCCTGTGGTCTGAGGAATGTTAATCAGCCTCTCCCTTCCTCCTCTGAATGTTAATCCAGCAAGTGTCCCTAAGAAATGTGTCCCTCCTGTGATGTGTCCTGGGACAGTGAGATTCTTGAGACCAGAAAATCCTACATTTAGACCCAAAAGTCTTACACTTGTAGGAGTGCAAACTAATATAGCCAATATGAAAAGCAATATGATGATTCCTCAGGAAACTAGGAAATCTGTCTTCCTCCAGACCCAGCTCTATCAGTCTTGTGCATACATGAAAAAGGTACTCCACCCAGCAACCCAGAAGGATACATAATCACCTAAGTTCATAGCAGCTATATGTGTACTAGCCAGAATATAAAAACAAAGATGTCCTACAGCTATAGAATGGATTAAATAGATATAATATGTTTATACAATAGAGTACCACTCAACAGCTAAATATCTGACTACATAGAATGAATCCATGACAACAGGCTGATGATTACAACTAGAGAAAAATCACCCGACATAAGGTAACCCAGACCGAGAATGACAGAAATGTCACCCCAATCCCTGGTAAGTGGATATTACCCCCTAGGTAAGTTTTCATCCAGCTATCACTCTCCCAACCCAGAGAGGTTTTATAAAGAGAAGTGATGTAGAGGGGACACAGACATCTTTCTGGAGAGCAGAAATAGAATAGACGCTCTGGGTAGACTGAGGTTAATGGGAAAAGAAGTGGTAGGTATCATTTGGAGGGTGGGATTTAGGGAGAGAGTAAAGGACAGGGAGAGAGACCTGGGATTAGGGGGCATTTGAGGGTTAGTAAAGGAACAAAGTGCCCTGGGAACTATCAGGGAACTCTGAGGGTGACTCTAGTGACCACTCCTAGTGGAGGACAGAGTCTGAACTGGCCATTTTTAATAGGCAGCATGGGTTCAGTGTTAGGAACAGGTTACATTTCATTGAGGTGGCAGCCAAGGAGGTCTCAAAATAATCCATGCTGATTCCATGAAAACCATTTTGCACTCTGCAACCCTACCAAAGAGCCTCATTGTCTAGAATAACTTCCACGCTACTCACTAAATGTGAAAATCAAATTTGTGCAGGCTTGGAGCCTTCACTCTATGTTCAAATCTCTATGTGGAGAAATGGTACTCCACAGGCCACAGAAAACAAAATCCTGGCTATAACCTCCTCCTCTCTCTGGCCTGGAAAATGTTTTGAGCCAAAGTAATAATGAAATTTTTGAGTGTCCAATCAGGATTTGGTTTAAGTTGAGGAGCTGGACATCAGAGTGAACCCAATCCTTACACTGCCTGGGTTTTCAGAAACCCTGCAGAGACTTACATGGCAAAAAGAGGGCTTGCATGGTCTCAGTCAGGTCTCTGCTTATGTGTTTTGGCAATTAGCTTGGTGATTTGTGGCAACCTCAGCTCTGGGAGAAGAATGGCTCTGATCCCTTTGCTTGATCTTGATGCTCTTTTCTTCCTAGTGGCTTGCCATGTCCAGCCTCAAAATGAGAACTTACAACGTTGTCTTTTCTGTCTGCTTTGCTCTGCTTGGCTCTCCTCTTTCTGCAACCTGCTCTTTTCTAAAGAGAAAACAGAATGAGAGGGACTCTGTGGGAGAGGAGGAGAAAAGAGGTGGTGTGATAATTGGAAGGAGTGCAGGTAGGAGAAAAGTGGCCCTGCTGTACTGTATAAGAATCTAGTTTTGCCAAGCAGTGGTGCCACATGCCTTTAATCCCAGCACTTGGGAGGCAGAGGCAGGCAATTTCTGAGTTCGAGGCCAACCTGGTCTACAGAGTCAGTTCCAGGACAGCCAGGGCTAGACAGAGAAACCCTGTCTCAAAAAACAAAACAAAAACAAAACAACAACAACAACAAAAGAATCTAGTTTCAATGATCCAGGTGACAAGATAGCTTGTCTCAGAAATATTTTCCTAAAAGGCCTAAGGTGCAGCAGTCCATAAATTAATGCATCTGTTTTTTTGTTTCTTAAAAAACACAAGAGAAACTGGGTGGTGGTGGTGGACGCCATTAATCCTAGCACTTGGGAGGCAGAGGCAGGCAGATCTCTGAGTTCAAGAAAACTAGCCTGGTCTACAGAGTCAGTTTCAGGACAGCCAAGGCTACACAGAGAAACCCTGTCTCAAAAAACCAACCCCCCCAAAAAAAAAACCCACAAGAGAAATATTGAAAGAATGTGCTTTCAGTTACCCAACACATGCGATGCCTTTTCAACCCAGACAAAATCATCTCCAAATGAATCACAACCACAATGTTTCGTGTGAAGAGTTCCTGTAGACTAGAGAACGTAACCCTGTCTTCCATAAGCATCCTGACAAGGATGATTCTCTATACAAGACCCCACTATAAATGCTCTGTGCAGACTCAGCTCAGAGAGTGTCAGATGACACTGATGTGTCCAGGAATGGCTAACACCAAGAGGGACATCACATGTAGCTGCATCAAGATGCTGGTTCCCAACCAGCCCTGAGTAGCACCAACCTCAACAGCTGCTGCTCCTCACCTTTGTGGGCAGTGCGCATATCCCAGCCATGTTGCAACTTCAGAGCTTGCCTCAGTTCTCTCAATATTCAGCAGTGAGGTCTAAGAACACACAGAATCACATAAACCTTCTCAAGTGCAGGGAACCTGCAAGGTGATTCCTGGAAAACCCCTCCTCTTCTGACTGGCGGGCCCTCAAGGAGGCTCTGATTGGCCAGTGAATGTGACAGAACAACACATCTTCCCTTACACTGGGCACAGCCTCTTGGGCCACTGAACCTGGGTTTATCTTGACTTTGTTTCCAATGCTGCCTCTTGGCTGGTGCTGGGCTTCAGGGGAATGCCAGACACTGCTTGGGGATGGGAAAAGCAGTCCGAGATGAGGGGCGACCCCAGAGCTAGTTCGGGGGTTCCTGGGCCTGCCAGTTGGTCGGGCCTCAGGGGGATCACTCACCCTTGGACATGGAGGCACCACTGGGTGTCACCAAAGAGCCAAGAACCGAGTTGGGGGCCCTCAGGCACCAGAGGAATAGGGAGTTCCAGCTCAGCTCAGCAGGGTTGGTCCTTAGCTTGGCAGAGGCAGGCTGGAAGCACAAATGGAACTTCTATGGGAGAGCTATGCTGCAAGTCTGCAGGGGAAGAAGACCTTGTGCACATTCTCCATGGTGGTGAGAGATGAAAGAGACAGTCCATGGTTCTGATTATTGACGGTTTATGCTAGAAAATCGATCCACACCCTTTTCTCAGGGTCTGACCTGAGATTAAATACCTTCTGCAGGAAGGCATTTCTGGGAAGGCTAGCTTAATGGCCAAGCCCTCAGGGCCTCTCAATAGCATGGATATCTCTCTTCTGGGCCTACATGACCACAGGTCACATAGGCTGGGAACATGGTAAATGTTCCAGGTCAGGGGTCTAGTGGGCAACAGGGAGTCGCCTAAGTCTCAGGGTTTGCCCACCTAGTCTCCCTGGTCTCAGCCCATTCTACCAACCATGTTTCTTGGCTACTTTTTATATCCCTCGTGAATCTTAAGTGACATGGACCTCCCTCAGGATTAGAGTTCTGAAGCGACTCACCATAGTGGTTCCTGGCACAGGCTTCTATTCAAGATGAACACCTTTTCCACATCTGCAGTGCTATGAATTTTCATAGCAATTATTCTCGTTGTCCAATAGCCTACACATCTGACTTCCCAGCCAGCCCTTGGGAGGCTCCAGCACTCCTCCACCTGACCTCTGCTTAGCTGCCTGCTCCTCCCTTTTGTGGGCAGTGACCTTGTGCTCAAGGTCAGGACTTCCCTTCTTTCCTGTGCTTCCAGCACTGCACTCAGGAGGCATTCCCCCTCATTCCATCTACAATCAAGCATATTACTAATGCTGCAGTGGAGAGAACCATCTGTCCCGAAAGGGGAAGGGTTGACTGACAATTAAAGAGAGACTTTAAGAAATAAGATTTGCCTTTATGTCTTCCTGCTCATTTCAGAGTTATTGCAGCTATCTTTCACCTGGTAGGTGATACAGATAATGGATATGGAACTCTATTGATAGACAGCATGTCTTCCTCAGTTGGGAGGTGCAAGAAACCAAACAAAAACAGAAACACAGAGTAGTAGAAAAATTCTTTAGGTGAACAGTAGTGATATAAAGGATCTCTCTATGTATGTCAGAATTAGATTTATTAGACTGCTCACAGGCTGTGAGCCAACTAGTCCAACAGTAGCTGTGTATCAATGAGAAGCTGCATAATCTAGTAGTGGCTCAGTCTATGTGGCTGAATGTCTCAGATGTTCTTCAGTATATAAAAAAATCCATCTAAAAGAAAAATTTTACAAATGTAAAGAATGTACAAAGTATTGCAAATCTTTAAACTCACCTCAAAATCTTTTTGTAGAGAAACCTTAACCAAATAAAGAATGTGTGACAGCCTTCACTACAATCTCGCTGATGGAAGACATAAAAAAAAAATGTATGCAACTGCAATACTTGAAAAGGTCCTTTAGTAAATACCCAAGTTAATTTACTGTTCTGGCATATACAAAAACAAAAATCAAAATATCTTTTCAAACCATATGAGGACTCTACAAAACCTCTGACCAATGTTTTGTCCTTGTGAACTATCATAAATGTCATACCAGGTAATCATAAATATAATATGAACTCTTAACTATTTTTCTGCAAAAAAATTCACTAAATTGTGTATTGAAAAATAAGCCACGCATGCAGTACTGTTTCAGTGTCAACTAGCAAATTGTCAGCTAATTAAAATGGAACAGATTAGAAGTTACAAGTTACTTTAGCAATGTTAATTTGATACATAAGTACATATGCCAAGAAATGATTGTTCATCACCCACTAGAGTAAAAACATCATTTTTCTCTTGCTTATATTTTAGTGGAGCAGAAAATCCTCTTCTGTGTGATATGATTTTAAACATTGTAACCATTATTATTTTGACAGTATTTTAGCTTCTGAAAGAGTAAATGCTAAAGACTGTTTGTAACTTCAAATCTATTCTTTTGGGGTATCAATCCACAACAAATGTAATTCAGTGCCTCTGTTAATCTCCTTTCATACTCTCCACTCCCGCCCCACTGTTTCTAAAAATCATCTCTTCTAAAAAGCAGTTCCTGATTGGATGGCTTTGTCTGCAGCAGCAATCCTTGTTCTCTCGGGCAGTCTTCAATCAGGAGATCTTCCTGCAGAAGATACTTTGAGGCCCCACAGTTCCAGGTACATACCATAGTATCATCCTACATTTTATACATTTTTGAAAGCAATTTAAATAAAGTCACGTCACCATATAATGGAAGAGGCAAGGTCACAATAAGATGGCTTATTTTACCAAGTAATATGTCTGTCACCTTGAGTGCTAGGAATGAATTACATCTTGTTGAGTCATTTGTCAAAGGGGAGTCTATGGATTCCAGCAAACATCACAGAATATTGCCAAGGTTATTGGTTACTGTCTCTAACTTGATAGTAGGACCCTGTTGCTGAAGACCTCATTTACTTGTGTCATTGAACACTAATGCATTAAGCTGGTACCTCAGTGGAAGATTCACTGCTACTGCCAATTGACCCTGCGATTGGACTGCAAGTCTTACTCAGCACACAGTAGATGCTCTGCAGCACTGTTTCAACATCTGTCTGGACAACATTACTATACTGTTTTAACTATAAAGAACTTCAAGGAAGAGATACATTCACCTTATTCTTACCACCCACTCTATGTCCTGAATATTTTGTGAATATCAAGGTACCTTAGTTCAGGTGTCTATTTTAATAAAATATTATCACCACAAATAACCTGGGCAAGAAAGGACTTGCTTCCTCTTAAAGCTTATAGTCTATCCCCCAGGGAACTCAGGGCAGGAATTTAACGCATGAATCCATATTGCAGAGATTCCTTATAATTATCAAGGACAAGGGACTGTGGAACAGGCCCATGGAACTTTAAAACAATATCTTCATAGAATAAAAAAAGGGGGAGATATATTCCTCTACATCAAAAATTTATTTAAATCATGTTCTTTTTATTTTTATTTTAAATTTTTTAAAATATTCATTTATTTATTTATTATATATGAATACACTGTTGCTATCTTCAGACACACCAGAAGAGGCCATCAGATCTCATTACAGATGTTTGTGAGCCACCATGTGGTTGCTGGGATTTGAACTCAGGACCTCTGGAAGTGCAGTCAGTGCTCTTAAGGACTGAGCCATCTCTCCAGCCCCTTAATTTTTTTTTATAAAAAGAATTTGTATGCCAAGGAACTTTCTGCTGAGTTTCTATGGCGCTCTACAACTAGGCATACTTATGCATAGGTGAAAGGGAAGGATCCACTTAATGGCATAAGGCATGATCCCGGTCAGGTATTAAATATGGGGAAGAGGGCATGTTTATGTTTTTTTCTGCAGGATGCTGAAGGAGCATGGTGGCCACCAAAATGATGGGTGAGACATGCTGATGCCAGGACAAAGAATGATGCTGTCCTGTGAGTTTGCTGAGTGCCTTGACAGTGGTGACTGGGAAGCTGTATTGGACATAAGTTCCAGACCCACCATTGCTTACCTATACCCCTGGTGGGACAAGCTGCCTTGCCTAAAGTTCTTAGACCTGGTGGAACAGAGAATCAAAAAGAGAAGTTATAATGCCTCTCATATTGTTATTAAATGTGACCAGTTATTCAGACTCAAGTATGGACTGGTCTAGAAATCAATCCAATATTGGAAATAACAGTCTTCATTTGGAAGTCTGGTTCTGGACATTTTCAGAGACATATATGGAAATTATCTGCAGTTCTCTATGATGTTATGTTAGCAAGAGATAAAGTTGGGGCAGGATCTGGATTTCAAACAGTTGTTAGCACATGTGTTAAGGCTCTTTTAATTGTCAAGTTAAAAATACTTTTGTATCTTCTACAGTATTTAATGTAAGTTGCATTGATTGTACACCTCCTAATTGTGTTTTGAAATCCGGCATGTCAATTATTGAGGTCTATCAGCCAGCTTTTGTTTTCCAGCATCTTAAGTGAAAATTTATGTTAATGATCAGATTTCCATCCCTTTCCTTCCCAAATCTTCATATCTACCCTTGATTTCACTTTGTCCATGAGTAACGACTCTAAGTGCATCATGCAAATCAGGGGCGAGATGCATTCATATGGGAGTTAGCACCTGATGCTTTGCTCTGATGATGAAGAGAAAGACAAACGTCCAGTGGCAGTGAATGAACACGACCTTCTGCTGTAAGAATTTAATTCCAAATCTCAGCATGAACTTAAAAATTAAATGTCAAAATGTAGTTTCAGGTCACAGCATGAAGAATTCTTAGGCTTGGAATGTCAATTTACTCTCAATATTAACTTCTCCCATAGACACATCCCAGGAAGCCTTGAACAAACATTCCAGAGAAAAGGGCCCAAGATAAAGAAAATAAGTCCTTAAAACAATACACCTGGCGGGGCAGTGGTGGCGCACGCCTTTAATCCCAGCACTTGGGAGGCAGAGGCAGACGGATTTCTCAGTTCGAGGCCAGCCTGGTCTACAGAGTGAGTTCCAGGATAGCCAGGACTACACAGAGAAACCCTGTCTCGAAAAACCAAAAAAAAAAAAAAACCCACAAACAATACACCTCGATAAACAGAAGCCACTCAAACAAATTCCCCTGAGTTATAAAGATAGAGGTGTAATTTTGAGTTTCTTAGGAACCAAACCTGGGAACGGGAACTACCCTTGAAACAGCTGTTTGAAATCTTTTTTAATATTGTATGAGAAGTAATTAACTGTCTTTGTGAACTCTGTATATAAACCACCCTTTGCCTCAGTTCGAGATTCCCTCTCACCTGGGAGTAGAGGGGCCCTGGTGCACCAGCCATTATCAATTCTTCAATAAACCTCATGGAAACTGTAGTGAGTCCTGTCCGTGAGTATCTCTGGGGGAGCCCATCCCGTGAGTTTGGATCTTTAGCATCTAACAATACCTGTTTTACAATGAAACCAAGAAAATGCAGAGGGTCAGGAGAACACAGAAAGAAGGGCAGTAGTAAAACCAAAGAGACAAGTTTCTAGAATATCATATGCAATAGAAGCAAAGTCCAGACAGGCTGAAAAGCCTGTAGAGTTTGGCTAAAAAGCCATCCCCAAGTATGGCCCTGTAGGAGTCAGATAAGAAAGACTGTAGAATCAGGCTGGAGAAATGGCTCAGCATTTAAGAGCACTGACTGCTCTCCCAGAGACCCCAACTCAAGTCCCATCAACTCAATGATGGCTCACAACCATCCATAATGTGATCCAATGCCCTCTTCTGGTGTGTCTGAAGACAGCTACATGACACACAAAGCAAATAAATAATTCTTTTAAAAAATACTGCAGAATCAACAACAGAGTTCATGCCTCTGTACAGGCACTATATACACACATGTGCCACCATCCCCCTCACCCTCAACAGTTAAGTATTGAGGTGGGATGCAGAATAGGCCAAAGGCTGATGACCGCTACTCATTAACTCTTCCTTACTGTTCTGGAGGCCAGACATTCTTGGGTTCTGACAATTTAACTCTCTTTACCTTCTGTCTTCTGGTGATGGACTACTGCTGACAGAAGCAAGGGATTGAGTAAAGAAATTTAGTGACTTGGTTCTTTCAGTCTTTGACTCTGGAGCCTTTTGCTTAACTAAAACCTCAGAGTTGCTGAACTCTTGGTGAGCCAGAGAGAAAGAAAAGAAAAGTCGGGCACACACACACACACACACACACACACACACACACACACACACACACACTGGATGAAGCAGACGAAGATACACCTAGCCTTAATTTCTGCATGCTTTTTATAGCAGTTTAGACAAAAGTCTTCTCTGTAGAAAAAAACTGCCTCATATGTAAAATGTTACACCAAGGGGAGTTACAGCAAAATGTAAGTAATATGTTAAAAACAGTGTTTTATTCTATTATATCTTAAATGTACTTGCTTTGTCATAGTGCATACCTGTGGCCTCATCCTTGGACCAGACCTAGAATGACTATTTTTCTTGATCATTGATATGTTCCAAGCTTATTGTCTTTTCCTAGTACAATTTCAGCAAATCAGTTTGAAGAGTGCATAACCTCTCCTGCACTTGTGCTAACTGCCCTGCTAGCTAAGTTTTATCCACTCAGTAGCTAGATTTACTGCCACTCATTTGGAGAGCAGGGATTGAATATTATCTCACAAGAGAGATGGGTGGGGTGGTAACTGGAAAGAGTGGAGGGAGGAGAAACTGGTTCTGATATACTGTATTAGAGAAGAATCTAGTTTCCATCAAGAAATTAATTCAACATTTCTTAAGTGAAAATGCAAAGAAAAAGGGAAAGAATAATGATCAAAGAAAAGCAAAATAGTGAAGACAAGAAAAGTATGATTTTGACAGATACAGTTCTCATCCTGGTTCTGAAGAGGATGACCATTACACAGTTCCTAACAAGCCCATTCCTAGGCCCTGTGTAGATCTCTGAAATCAGAAGTTTTACTCTCAGCAATGTGAAATATATGTATATAATACAGAAAACAAACACAAATCAGTTTCTTGTGTTATTTTTCACTAAATTGCATTAGGAAGTGAAAAGAAATAAAAAGAATAAAAGGTTTTTACCCCTATCAGACTAGCAGACAGAATGGAGGCAAGAGAACAGGTCAGCTAGTTCTCGGGCTCGGTGTTCCAGGAACTTGGCTGACCAGAAAGTAGATGGTTGAGTAAGATTGAGTTCTTGAGAAAAACCTGTACTTTCTCATGACTGTTCCATGAACATACGCTGAATAATGGCTTGGGACTTTTTACTGGTACTTTCCAGCAACTCCTCCCTCACTCCCCCTAGTTTATGTTTTCTCCTTTAAATGCCCTACACTCCCCGAGCTTGAGGTCAAACTCTGCCCTGCGTAAGTTATGAGTCTCGGCCTCAGCTCATTGATTTCCCGAAATAAACCTCTTGCTGTTGCAACAAGAGTGGTGTCTCGTGAGTCATTGGGTGTCTGTGATCTCCCGACACAAGAGTGAGGGTCTCCCCTCTCGGAGGACTTTCAGAAGTAAAAAGGAAATTGCATGTTTCATTTTTTTTAAATCTTGCTTCTTGTTAAAAAAAAATTAATGTTTGAAAAACCATTCAAATAATAATAATACAAATGTCATGTTACAAGTTATTGATACCATATATATGAGGAATTAAACATAAAGAAACTGCTGTGTAAATATCTTAAGTGTTTAAACACATTCTCCACAACAAAAATCAAAATGTAACTCTGGTTATTTACTCAGAAGAAAAGAAAGAGATGAGTCACTTATTTAAAGCTATTACATTTTTGTTCAACTATCATTTATTGACATTATTTAAATTCAAAGGAAAAACAATTCAGTCTCTTTTTAACCTCATTTTTACTATTTTTTAAAATTTATTTATTTATTTTATGTATGTGAGTATGATTATATGTCTTCATACACACCAGAAGACGGCATCAGATCCCATTACAGATGGTTGTGGTTGCTGGGAATTGAACTCAGGACCTCTGAAAGAGCAGTCGGTGATCTTAACTGCTCAAACATCTCTCTCCAGCCCTCATTTTTACATTTTCATGCAATCTGACTCACAGGCAGAAAGTTCTGTTTCTATCCAAATGAAACAACTTTCTGGATTTTACAGTATACTACAATAGCTATTTCCTTCTCAATGATTTAAGAACATTCTATGCTTTCTTTCTGTTGTTTTCTATTTCAACCTGTAATGTAGACAAGATGGCTGAAGCTCTCTCACACAAAACAATACTGAAGAACATTTTAAGGGCTGCTTCCTGTCAAGCACCTGAAAAACACCTGAGAAACCTCTGCAACTCAAAACTACTTTTGCACCCTGAAATTTAATTTC
>NW_021605185.1:0-5078 GCF_004785775.1 Grammomys surdaster | reverse complement strand
TCATCTGAGCCCTGCTCTGAGCTCTGCTGTCCCATGCTGTGTGGAGATCTCAGGGAAGCTCTGAAATCTAGTCATGGTGAGCACAGGATCACTGCCCACAATAGGTAGGGGCAGGGGGCTGAGCAGTGGGAGCTGGGGTGCTGAGTCCGCTCTGGAGGTGGATGGGAACCATTAGCTGGATGTGATCACCTGTGAGGTCCCAGATGATGCTCCTCAGGTGCCGGATCAGGCAGTGACTTCTGAGGAACATCACTATCATGGCTGATTCTGAATCTGCCCTAAACATTTGGACCAGTTGCTTTCTTGTAGAAACATGGGTGGTTTCCCTGACTCTCCAGCACATGTGTGCAAACCCTTTTGTCTTTCATAGTATATATTAAGAAGACAGGCATGAACCTAATAGTTCTGCTTTCATATGTTACTTGTTTTTGTTTTGTTTAATTTTTGTTAATTTTTTCCACTGTAGTTTTTTATTGCTTTATTTTATGTTTAGTGTTTGATCATGAGATGGTACAGGGACTTTTTTCCCCTCCAATCTGTTGGTTGTTTTAGATGCTTCTTGTGCATTAATCTGCATTTCCTCTTTAGTATAGAAAATTCTTCTTTTACGATTTCATTGAAAATATTTTCTAGACCTTTGAGCTGATATTCTTCACCTATTTCAATCAATGTAGTTTTTGCCTTCTCATATGTTGCAGAATTCTTTTTTGTTTATTGCCAGGAACCTTTTAGAATTCATATTTTTTGAACAATGTATCCATTTTGTTCTATTCATCTTTAATGCCTGAGATTCTCTCTTCCTTTCCTGTTCTGTGGATGAATTTTGCCTCTGTAGCTGTCAGTGCTCAGGCAATTTTAATGGTCTATTACTAGGGACTTAGCAACTGCTTAAGTCATTCCCTGCCTCCATCACCAGCTGCTGTTGTCAGGTGTGCTTTATATACATGGACCACCAAATACAGCAGCTCTCTATGTTTGTTCCGTCTCTGTTCTCTGCACATGCCTCCTCTCTATTCTCACCCTTTACTCTCATGGCTCTCTCTCTGCTCCCTGTCTGTGTGCCTGTCTGCAGGTCCTCTTCTGTGCCTCTATTCCTTCCCCATGTTGTCACTCCTCTTCCTTACCCCAAACAACCTGTTTTGCACCATATCTGTTGCATGTTTTAATTTCTCAGTATCTGCTGTGATAGGATAGGCTGGCTGTTTTTGGTGACTTATATTTTTCTGGTTGTTATTTATTATATTGCTATGCTGGTGACTATGCCTCTGGGTTTGAAGTGATTATTGATCTAGGTACTGATTTCTGCATTTGTCTTGCTTGGGTGAGAATTTTGTTCCTGGGTTACTGTTTTGTTCCTGGGTTACTGTTTGATGTCTGGATTTACAGAGACAGTTGCCTGAGTGTTGCCTCTTTTACTGACCTGTTTGGTGGGTATCCTCAAGAGGGAATGCTTGCTAATGTTGGGAGCAGGGAGAAGAGGTGGACAGGAAGAGATAACCTTAGCAATCCACAAGGAGACATAGTCAGGACAGAGGTAAAGGTGCCTCTGATGTTTACTACAGGCAACTGTGATCATTGCATCTGGGATAAGAAATACATGACCGAGTTCCTGAAGTATTCTGTTTATATTTAACCTAAAGTGAGATTAATGCCAAGGTTGTTCTTTCTCCTTAAGTTGGACAGGATGGCAAGTTAGGCACTTTTTAAATGAATTACTTGTTTTGAGGATCCCTGTTTTAATAATATACCTTCCAATCACTAACTCTGGAGACACCATTACAAAAAAAATCTGTTGATGACAGGGTGACTGATTTTATAATTTTCCAGCATACTTCTTTATGTCGTCAGGTAAATGAAGACAGACCAGATTGATAGGAAAATAATTTGGAGATTTTACTTTGATCCAAGAAATATTGAATTTCCAACTTTGGAGATTCATTTTCAGAGTTAAGTCAGCTCAGATGATTGAGATACAGGCCATTAGCTGTAGCAGTATATGTCATGTTACTGGTCACAGAAGCTAACATTGCGCATAGCAACCAGGTAAAGAGTTTTGTATTAATGTCATTTTCTCTACCAGGAAGCTGCCTACACTTTTTCAAAGTCAGTGAAGGTATATTTGTTTTAGTTATGATGTTTTTCTTTTTTAATTAATTTTTAAAATTTATTTACATTCCAAATTTGCCTCCTTTCCTGGTCCCTCTTTCCTGAGTTCTGCTCCCTATCTCCCTCCTGGTTGCATCTGAGAGGATACTCTACCACCCACCCACCCAGCAGGACCTCACCTCCACAAGCATCCCTTTCCCATGGCATGAAGTTTCTACAGGATCAAGGGCATCCTCTCATATTGTTGCTAGAAAAGGAAGTCCTCTGTTACACACATGCCTGGGGCCATGATCCAGCCCTTGTGTGCTCCTTGGTCTTTGGCTTAACCTCTGGAAGCTCTTAACTGTCCAAGTTACTTGACACTGCTGTTCTTCCTATGGACTTGCTGTCTTCTCTTCCATATCTTAGGACCTCATGGCATCTTCACGAAAATTGACCATATAATCTGTCACAAAACATATTATTTCTTAAGATTAACAAAGATCAGAAAGTACAGAACATCACAGAATATGAGGTCACCATGACCCTGCTCTGAGGTATGTCATTTTTCTGTGTCAGGAGTTGGTGAGCACAGGCTCAATAGCCAGAGGGGGGAGGAACTAGCTGCTGGGCAGTGCAAATTGGAGTGGTGGGTTCTCTATGGGCATAGGTGGGAGATAGATGGGTAAGCCATTGGAGAACAGGCAAAGATGCTCCTGAAATGGAAATCCTTGAAGACTCAGAAAAGGTCTGCCTCTCTCAGCAGGAATTCTGGGCCAGGAAGCACTCAGCTTGTACATCCAGCCAGCTCGAACTCTAGGGGAGGAGCTCATGTCACTCAAGGCACATAAGCTAATCACACTCCTCAGACACACTTGCCAGTCAAAGAGGAGGGACGTTCTTTTGGGTGCCAGGAGGAGACTGGTTCCACTTAGTTGCTGAGCCAGATTGAGTGGTTTGGCATGCTATGCTATGCTCTAATCCCTGCTGCTGGGTGCTGTGAGGTGCAATCAGGCAAGCTCAACTTACAAGTTTCAACTTGGTGAGCAGAAGGTCATTGCAAACAGTGTGGAGGAGCAGGAGCCTGAGCTGCAGGAGCTGGTTTGGTGAGTCTTTCCCTGGTGTTGGTGGGAACTGGCTGCTATCCTGGACCCAATGGTAGCCTCTGAATAACTTTTTTTTTTTTTTCGAGACAGGGTTTTTCTGTGTTGCCTTAGCTGTCCTGGAAATCACTCTGTAGACCAGGCTGGCCTCAAACTCAGAAATCTACCTGCCTCTGCCTCCCAAGTGCTGGGATTAAAGGCATGCACCACCATCACCTGGCCACCTCTGAATAACTTAACTGTGGGTGGGTGCATCTGCATAGTGGCTTGTGCGTAAAACATCCTTGTCATGTTGCCAAACTGGGAGAACCAGAGTTTATAAATATTCTGCCCTAGCACTTCACACTAATGTGCAAGATACAGTTTGAGTTAATTTTGTGCAAGTTCCATCTAATGTGTTAGGTAGCAATCCAGTATTAATCTCTGGTGTCAAAGAGTCGAATTGAAGACGTGAAGGGTTTACTAGTGCTTAGGAGATATTATGTCACACCAAGTAGAATTTAGCTGAGGGAGGACTGCCTGTAAAATACTCCATGGATAGGTATTATGCTAACCAGGACTGTTGGAGATTAGAGTGCTATCACCACAATCGTTCAGAAATATGGCTCCAAACAATAAGAAAGGAAAAACCCTGATTTATAATGAGTCACTGGCCCCATCCCCATACAGAGAGCGCTAACAAGCTGCTCAATGTGGTATTACATGATCACAATCAACATTATGGTCTCATGTGCCACAAGTCTTCATTTTTCTTAAAAAAGACATAGTTGTGATACATGAGCAAGATGACACCAAGTGACAACTATTTGTAAAGGTATAACAGCACTTTTGTGTTGAGTGCTGGCCTCATCAAGGTAGGCTTTCCTGAAGTATAGAAAATGATGGCTCCTTTGGAAAGCCTGGTACATGCTTGACAGAGCCAATAACATTCTGGGGCCTAGGCCTTGGGGGTTTTCCCTAAGGCTCTGAGGTAGAAAGATTAAAACAGAGATCCTTCTTTAAAACCAGGAATATGCTTAGGAGAGCAGGTAATGGTCTGGGCCAGTGCCTTTGGGAGGGGAACCCAGGATATTTCGGGTTCCTCTCTGCAAGTTTGCTGCAACTGTGCATGATTGGGTGGTTCTCTCCTTCCTGCTCTGAGCTGTGCTATTGGGTGCTGTGAGAGGACCCCAGGGAAGCTCTGAAACTGAGACATGGTGAACACAGGAAAAAAAATACTCACAATGCGGAGGAGCAGGTGGTTGAGCAGTGGAAGCTGGGTTGGTGGGTCCTCTCTGGGGCTGGAGGGAAACCATCAGCCAGATGTGACCACCTGTGTGGTCCCTTGTGGTGCTCCTCACTTTCCAAATCAGGCGGTGACCTATGAATAATTTCACTATCATGGCTGATTCTGAATTGGCCCAAAACATTTGGATCATTGGCTTGCTTGGAGAAACATGGGTGGTTTCTTTGAGTCTGCAGCACATGTGTCCAAACACTTTTTCTTTTACAGTATACATTAAGAAGGCAGGTATATATCTAATAGGTATGATTTAACATGTTACTTGTTTTGTTTAGTTTTGTCAATTTTTTTGTTGCAGTTGTTTATAGTTCTTTATATGTTTAATGTTTTGATTGTTATGCAGCAAAGGGACTATTTTTTGTCTAACCTATTTGGTATTTTCAATGCTTCTTTATTGTTATAGGCATCTTCTTCTTTAGTTTAGTTTTTCATTTATGAGTTCACTGATAATAATTTATAGACTTTTGAGCTGATATTTTCTTCTTGCCTTCCAATCATCTGTAGTTTTTTCTTTCTCATATGTTGCAGTGTCCCTAGTTGCTTATTTCCACAATACTGTTACACTCAACATTTTTGTTTTTCACCAATATGTCCATTTTTCTTTTTAT
>NW_021605184.1:0-4714 GCF_004785775.1 Grammomys surdaster | reverse complement strand
CTGGAAATGGAGGTGAAATAAACCCTTTTCTCCCCTAAGCTGTTTTTTGTCAGAGTGGGTTGTTGTGGGTTTTTTTTGTTTGTTTGTTTATCAGAGCAACGGGAAGGAAACTAGGATAAAAATCTATAGGGGTCAAGAGTGAAAAGAAGAAAGGGATTTAGGTATCGCAGTAGCCTCTGAAGCAGTGGTTCTCAAGCTGAGGGTCTCAACCCCTTTGGGAGTTCAATGACCTTTTCACAGGAGTCAAATATCAGATATCCTGTATATCAGACATTTACATTACAATTCATAACACTAGTAAAGTTACAATTATGAAGTAGCAACCAAATAATTTTATGGTTGGGGTCACAATATGAAGAACTGTATTAAAGGGTCAGAGCATCAGAAAGATTGAGAAGCACTGATTGAAACCGTTCTAGGGAGGCTGCCTTGGGTTAGGGAAGTGGCTGGCTTTTGCTATGTTCAAAGAAGGGGCAACAAGATGTGTTCACAGACTGAATGTGTATACCAAAGAAAGGCTGGGCAAGTACTGAGTTTCCATTAACAGCAAGAGGAAGGCAATGGGTAGAACTAATCTGGGGTGTAGGAAGATCATTTTCACATAGGTTGGTACTGATGTGGGGACACAAAAATCAGGAGAAAAATATCAAGATAGCCTGGAGTTGAAAATTGAAAATCTAACTAGCAGACTGATGAGACGGCTGGACAAGCAGAGACATTTGACACATCTGACAATCTAAATTTTACCCCCGGGAATCACATGGTAGAAAGAGAGAACCAATTCCCAAAACTACACACACACACACACACACACACACACACACACACACACACTAATTATTATTATTTAGATTAGTGACAGAATTCTGAGAATCATGGGTTACATGAACAGAATCAAAACTACATGGCAGTATATGAAGCTGAGACACAGATTGTCAACATTAAAGAAAGCTAGAAAATTCAGCATCATTTGCTGTTTCCCTAGACCCTGAGTAGCACTTGTGCAGCCCTTGATTCCTTATCAGGCTGTCCACCAAAACCAGACCCAAACCCTACTTCCCTGTTGATTTGGTTCTTAAGGCTGAACAGGTGGGTGAGCAGAGGGCACAGCCTCCAGAGGCAAATTCCACTGCTGGCATGAGATAAGAGGAGGCACACTCCATTAGCTATTGGGGAGAGAGTATAAAACGATTCAAGAAAGGGTCCTGGGGCTGGAGAGATGGGTCAGTGGTTAGAGAGTACTGGCTACTCTTCTAGACGACCTGAGTTCAATTCCCAAGCACTTACATGGCAGCTCATAACCCTTTCTGCCTACCTCCAGTTCCAGGCGATCCTCCACCCTCTTCTGGCTTCTGTGGGTACCAGCCATGAGTGCAGTGCAGACATGCATGACATTTTTTTTTTAAAGAAAGGGTGTTAGAGAGCTGGGAAGACGGCTCAGTTGGGAAAGTGCCTGTTGCACAAGCAAAAGACCTAGACTGAGATACCCAGCACCCACATAAGAGCCAAGCATCTGATGTACATCTGCAACCCTAGCAATGAGAGTGTAGACGGAAGATCCCCAGAGCCGCTGACCAGCTTTCCAGCCAATGAGTAAGCTTCTAGTTCTCTCAAAAACTAAGATGGACAGCTGTAGACAGAAGCATAGAGTATTGACCTCTGGCCCCCCAACACATGTGCACTCACTATACATGTGCTCAAATGTTAAAAAGGAAAAATATCTTCAAAAGGAAATAATCTGCTAAGTCTAAAAGGCAGGCAGGGGAGTGAGAGAGACACATGACTATAGAACACAGATATCCCCAATCTCACACCACAAGAAAGAGCAGGATTCCAACAGAAAGTCTGTGGAACCCAGGCAAACCCCCCTCTCTAGCCATACAATATGGAATTCCTACATATACAGCATATATGCACAGATATAAGCCAATCAGGCTGCAGCAGGTAGAAAATATTATACGTGAAAATTAAGTGAAATAATCACAGGACAGTGGTCAACGTTCAGGACAGAAGCAAATGGAGTCTATTCTAAAAAGAACAGCATTATTTAACAGTCAAGAGCTTTATACCTACATAAGCAATCAGGAGCCACGAGATGCCTCAGTGGGGAGATGCCTCAGTGGGGAGATGCACTGACCCCTAAGCTAAACAACCGTCTGACTTCAACCCCAGGGACCCACAGAGTGGAAAGAGAGTCAACTCCCACTTCCTGTCCTCTGACCTACACACACATGATGTGGCAAGCACATACCATAGACAGACAAACAGACAGTTAGTTTTAACATTTTTTTGTAATTAAGAGGGGCTTGAATGATGACTTAACAGTCAAGAGCATTTGCTGCTCTTGTAAAAGACCAAGGTTTGGTTCCCAGCACTGACACGGCAGCTCACAACCACCTGCCTCAGGAGATTCATCTCTTCTGGCCTGTGCTGGCACCAGGCATGCACACGGTGCATGTACATGCATGTAGGCAACACAGCCATGAAATAAATAAATCTTCTTTTAAAATTGGGATTTAAGAGTAAGTGTGGTAGTAGCACACCTGTAACCCCAGCATTTCTATAAACTGAGGAAGACCAAAAGTTCAAGGCTACCCTTAGAAACCCTGCACAGCCCTGTCTCAAAAGAATGAGCTTGGGAAAGAAAGAAACTCCTGACTTTACAGAGTGCGGGCTAAGGCTGCACAGTCAAGGCACACGGCAGTGGTACTTTCTTTCTTAAAGCGACCTTTCTTAAAGCGATTTTCAGCTTCCGTTTTGTTTATACAAAGAACTAACACTGGCTTTCTGTTTTCAATTGTTCCTTGTACTGAGAGACACTTACGAACACAGCTCTGCTGCACAGGCTAGCCTACTACTAAGTCCTTCCCACAAGCCTTCCCTTCCCATATGGCTTTGTGTTACATGTCCTGGTCATTAGCAGAATGGAGCAAGACATGACACAGCATGTTAAAACTGTGGCACTGAAAACTACAGCTACTAAGGGCACCCCGCTGGGGGGTGTAAAGTTTACCCTAGAAACTCAGCCCTGTGTGCCCAGGTTCCTGTCCCTCCTTCCCTGCTGAAGAGAGAGCAGCTTTCTCCAGGAATGTGGGGCAGGCGCTGCCTTCTTGAGAATACCAATAGGAGACACTTTTCCACCTTTCACCTTTCTCTCCTCAACTCTACACTCCACAACCATTCTTATCTAATAGGTGCCTATTGATATCAAAAATATATCTAAAGAGCTGCCTTTTCTTTTTTTGGGGGGGTGGATTTTGTTTGTTTGGTTGGTTAGTTTTGTTCTTGTTGGGTTTGCCGGTTGTTATGTGTTTTGTTTTTGATTTTTTGTTTGTTTGTTTGTTTTTTGGTTCTTGTCTTGTTTGGTTCGGTTTTTTTGAGAAAGGGTTCTCTGTGTAGCCCTGGCTGTCCTAAAACTTTATCCATAGACCAGGCTAGCACCAAACTCACAGATTCACATGCCTCTGCTGGGATTAAAGGCATAAGTAACCACCGTTCACCCCAGCATCAGTTGCCATCTGAGAGTTTAAATTCCAGCATACAGTTTAACTAGGCTGCATGCATAGGCAATGCTCCTCAGGAATAACCCGAATGCCTGACCTCCACAGACTCCCAAACTAGCTTTGTAACTGAGGTGACCTTACCAACCGGCCTTGTGTATTCTCAGACCTCAGGAAAATACACTAACCTGAAGAATTCTCAAATAGTCAAGATTTCAAAACCAGGCAAAGGGTTTCACCAACAAGGCAGACAGGGCAGATAATCTCTTCTGCATCACTTGATTAGAAACAGTGGTCTCTGGGTTTGTTTTAAAGCATGAGGAATAGAAATATGAGAAAAAGGCTGGAGAGATGGCTCAGAGGTTAGAAGAACTTGTATAAGCATGACGATCTGAGTTTAGATCTCAGAACCCACATGAAAAGCCAAGCAAGACTGTTCACATGCCCCCGATCCCAGCACTGTGGGGACCAGAGACAGGGAGCCATCACTAAAACTTGCTGGTGACCAGCCTAGCTCTAAGCTTAGAGAGAGAGAGACCCTGTCTCAAAGCAAGCAGGAAGAGAGTGACCAGGTTTATATGATTAACTGTTCACTGTCAACTTGACATAAACTAGAGTCACCTGTAAAGCAGGCTCCTCATTTGAGGGACCACTCTCCTGAGACTGGCCTGTGAGCCTGTCCATAGGAGCTGTTTTGCTTGTTGATTAGGGGGATGGTCCAGACTGCTGTTGATGGTACCACCATGGTACCTAAGTTGGTAGGGCCTGAGCAGAAGAATGATATTATCAGAGCGAGCCAGAGCCATCCAGCACGCAGCACTCCTCCATAACTTCTGCTTCAAGTTCCTGCCCTGACTGACTTCCTTCAAGGATGAACAACTGTAACCTATAAGATGAAATAAGTCCCCCACTCCTACCCCCTCTTGCTTTTGGTCATGGTGTTTATCACGGCAAGAGAAAGAAAACTAGCACAGGACACCCAGCATCCTCTTCTGCCACAAGAATGCATGCTCATGCCCAGAGTCCATAGACCACACATATATACCACACTCACAGACAGAAAGGCTAACAGAAAAATCCAATCCAGGTCTGGAGAGATGGATCCGAGGGTAGCATTCGTGCTGCAGACACACAGAGAGCTGAATTTGACTCCCTAGTGCCCACATTAAAAAAAAAAAAAAAAAGCAGGGAATAGTAAAACACACCTGTAATCT
>NW_021605183.1:2795-10774 GCF_004785775.1 Grammomys surdaster | reverse complement strand
GTGGGGTGTAGGGTTATAGAGAGGGGAGAGATTGTGAAGGAGCTGGCATTAGCTCATAATGGTTGCCTGGTTTCCTGGTCCCCTGGAGATGCTGACTTAGTAGATGCTTAGAATTGTGAGCCAAAGGGCAGGGCCTGGTTGTCAAGGGGGCAGGTAGGGTGGAATATTCATTCCTTCTTTGGATATGTCCTTGTCCTCAGTTCAGGGTGCTAGGTGGCTTGCAGGAGATATTGTGAAGTGGGCGGCCAGCCCGTGTGGACCTCTGAGGTGGTCAGATAGCTGGATAACTTTGTGGGGCAACACCCACCAGAACTCATACTGAAGGGTACATGAGATACCATCCTGTATCCCCTGGAAAGTATACCTAAGTTTTGAGGGTGTGTAGTGGGCTTATTTTCACTTCCCACCATACTCCAGGGAAGCTGAAGGCCTCAAGGGCACACAGAACAGTCCACCTATTGCCCTAGGTCCTCTTTATAGCCTTCTGCAGCTAGATTTAAAACCAGTGATGGGCCTAATGCCCCATTTTTCCTTTAAACTTAACTTGTAGACCAAGCTGTCCTTCAAATCACAGATTTATGCCTGTGTGTTGTTTTAACGTTCCTTGCTATCACTTGACTTGTTATAGTAAATTATCCACTTGTGTGCACTCATCCATTAAAAGTGTCAGTTCTCCAGGGTGGTGGTGGCACACACCTTTAATCCCAGCACTTGAGAGGCAGAGACAGGCAGATTTCTGAATTCTAGGCCAGCATGGTCTACAGAGTGAGTTCTAGGATAGCCAGGTCTATACAGAGAAACCCTGTCTCAAAAAAACAAACAAAAAAAAATGTAAAATGGTTTCCCAACTTAGAAAAGGACAAGTGAGTCATAGGCAGACTCATAGTGACCTGTCCTCTGAACCTTCACCCAGCCCATACCCGGTTCTGAAAGATATCTGTATTCCCCCTAAACACCCACTCTCCAGTGTCATCCCATTCCCCACATCCTGCCTTTCTGTGTTTACAACCCCTGTGTGAATGAATTACGATTTGAGAAAAAGTAAATAAAGTATGTATAAAAAAGAAATAAGGAAATGCATGCCAAAGTAGCAGGTTTCATGAAGCATCATTATATTTGGGGGTTAGCCATTATCAATATAATAACAGAAATTTTAAATATGATTATAACTGTAGCAATGTTACCAGTAGATGTCTGATAGATGTGTCTTTTGATATGTCTTTGTAGACTTAATGTTGGCAGAATTATAATTGTTTAAAAAATAGTGTGAAAATTTAAAAAATATAAGAAAGTGTTAGTTCCTGTACAACCTCAGCCACAAAGAGCTGTAAATCACTGTGTTGGTCAGTGAACTGAATGTAGTTCATTGTTAAGAGCAGTCAGTATTCTTACATATAGCTATCTGTAGAGCTTCTTGGAGGTGTTCTTATTTGTGATAAGAATCATGAGCTATTTTATAAAGATATTTTGCAATAAGTTATTAGCAAGTCCAGACTGAAAAATCTATAATTCACTGAAATCTTGACTATTATTCTGGCATCAAATTAGTTTTACCTTGATTAAGAATCACTTATCTGTCACACATGTTACAGGAACTAAGCTAAAGGCTTACAGGGGAGAATCCTTGTGAAATTCACCATGAACTTGATGACACTTGAGAAGAAGCCAAAATTGTAAATGCCTCTTCCAATTGACTCAAAAAATATCCTTCTATCTTTTAGTTATCAGGATGATAGCCCTGGGAAGATGAAGCATTTATGTATCAATAGTACAGGGCTTAGAAACCACCTTTTCCTCAGAAACTTCAGCTCAAAAGGCTTCTAAGACTGTGCCATATATCTGTAAACTTGGGCAGTAGGTTCCTTTATATGTGGATGAGAAGAGTGCTTCAAACTGTTAAATAGCACCTTGACAGATGTCCTCTAGTGGTGCCCCAAACGTGATTGTTTTTGTTTACTCTGAACATTGTGCTACAGCTTTGCTTGTGTTAACGTCCCTGATTTTTCTTTTGAAGTTTTGTTAAATATTCTGATGGCTGAAGGAGTGAAATTTCATGCTCCCTGGGATACAATGTTACCAGATTCTATTGTATTGCATGATATACTTAATCTTTCAATACAATAGCATTCCCACTAGACAGTGTGTAACTGTAATTTTTGAAAGCCTGTTTTTCATGACTTTTCATCACTTTCCTTCTAGCTCACCACCCACCAGAGATATTGAAAAACAAAGGAAATGGAGGAAGTGGACCAGTTTCGAAATGGTTCTTTGGAGCAACTCCAATCTGCTATGACATCTAATGAGCAGCTCTGTTCACAGGTTGGCAGCAGCAGTTGGATCCACTCGGAAACTCTTCATGGCTATACCAGCAAGCCAGTTCAGTAATGCGGGGATAGCAGCAGCAGTGGCACAAAGTAGTAGGAACAGTCAGGACTCAGCTGAAGGCACTAATCAGCAGGAGGCTTCGGACTAGCATGTACATCAGGAAAAATTCTCAGCTATCCTTTTCTTAAGGAAATAAAGATCAGTGAACACAAAAGACCAAGAAGTGTTTAGCTATGCAATCAAGCCAAGGCCCTCTCCTAGTCCCTTGAGTCCTACTTATACTCCCTCCAAACACCATGTGTCAGAGACACTAAGGTGGGCCCAAATAAAAAAAGAAAAATTAGTTCAAACCCTTGGGTGTCACTTGAACAATGGCTTTCAGATTTTTGTAAAACTTTTGAACTCCTGAGGATATTTTTCCTTCACATCTTTAATGATTAGAATGTGTACAGTCTAGCCACAAAACAATACAAAAGTCTGGAGGCAGAAGCAGGTGGATTCCTGTTTTTGTGGCAAGCCTGGTCTATAGAAAGTTTGAGGAGAGAGAGAGAGAGAGAGAGAGAGAGAGAGAGAGGCGAGAGGAGAGAGGAGAGGAGAGAGAGAGGGAGAGAGGGGGAGAGGGAGAGAGGGAGAGAGGAAGAGAGGGAGAGAGGGAGAGAGGGAGAGAGGGTGAAAAGGAGAGAGGGAGAGAGGAGAGAGAGGAGAGAGATGAGAAAAGAGAGACAAAACCAGGTTGGCCAGGGTTTACACAGAGAAATCAAGTCATAAAAAAAGAGGGGTGAGGAGGGAGACAAATTGTGTATCACTGTATCATCTTTCTTTCATAAGTTCTACTTGGCTATCTTCCTGTATTTTCTCAATAGATGCTAATGCTATTTGTATTATATCATTTTCGTGATAGTGTTAGCAAATCTCAATGGGCCTTTCTTAGGACTGGGCTGGAAGAGAACAATTTCAATGCCCTTAAGAAGGCAGAGAGAGCCAAAAAATGGCAGCAGCTAACAAGTAATTTTACAAAACGTCCCAGCTGGTAAAGTCCTTACAAGGCACAAAACAGTGTGTAATTATTTTCAAAACATTTTATGCTGATTGTGTTTCCAATCTCCAGTTTCAAAAAGCAGAAATAAAACATAGCAGTACATCTCTGAAGCAGTGACAAGGGATCTAAGATGCAGGGGGAAAATGAGGGAGTCCATGCTGGTTTCAGCAGAATCCATCCTACAAGTAAAGTTACCCACCAAAAGCTAAGACCATGTTTGATGGTGAGCTTTTCCCATTCTGAGTTTGATATGAGCATAACATTTTAATAATATAACATTTTAATAATATGAGCATCTAAGAAATAGACCCAGATCAAAAACAGTTTTTAACTGGAAACTAAAATTGCAATCAACAAGCATGTGATGGTAGCTCTTTATTTTCTCATTTAAGCTGCCAACATTCTGGAATCTGTTTGTTGCTCATTCACTGCTTCTAACTATACACTAGCATGATGTGGAAGAAGCTTTGTATTGGGAAGACTCGCCTCTTATGCCATCACATTTTCTAATGTCTGATTAAAATAATCAATGTCTTACAGCTTATGCTATCTACAACATTCACAATTCTTCTATGAGCATTGTAGTTCTGAAAATATGATTACTTTGTGGTGCCCAAACATGGGGCTCAAAGCAGGTAAGCTTTCTCAATCCTTTTTCTAACAAAAACACATTTCGAGGTAAGGATAGAACTTCTTCAGATTGCTGCAGACTCCTAGATAGAGAATCATCGAGTTAAGACAACAAGAAGTTAAAAACCATGGGACATTCACACTCCAAGAACAGGGGCTTGTTCCTGGTGGTATTAAATCATATGTTAGAAAGTAGAGGTGCTAAAACTTCAAAGAAGAGTTTGACAGCATTTTATGACTTTGTACTGAGTGTCAACCCATGGTTCCCAGAGGAAGGAAGCATGTCTTTAGAAAATTGGGAAAAGGTAGGACAAGTGATGAGGAGGTATTATCAATGTCATGGCCCTAGACAGGTCCTGAGTCAAGCATTCTCATTTTGGATACAAATTAGAGACCTCCTTTAAGAAAAACCAGAAGTGGAAATCTTTGCAGAAGAAGCGCCCTCAGAGGATGAGGTAACTCCTCTGAGGACATAAACTAAGTCATATAATACTTCCTCATCTACCACTAATCTCCTCAAGGCACAACTGGGAGATGATTGGTTAAGTGATGAGGAATAACAAGAACTGGATGAAAGAGCAGAAGAGTATCATCTTGCTAAAGGAAAGGATCCTTTACATGGTAAAAATCTTTCTAGGACAGAAATAGACGATATTTTTGCCTCAGCTACTGCCTCTTCTACTTTTAAAACAACATCAGCCAAGCTTGAAAGAAAAATGCCAATGAATAGGGGATTTTTAGGGGCCATAAAAGAAGCAAGGCCAAAAGGAGACTTGGACTTTTGATTCCCAACAACAATTTTTGAAGGAGAGACACCCCAATGAGAACCTCTTCCTTTAAAAACTCTTAAAGAACTACAATGTTCTGTAAAAAGCATTGGGCCAAATGTTTGATACACTCTAGAGATTGTGGAAATGTTGGGTAGCATGTGGATAACTCCATATGACTGGCATCAGACTAAAGAGTCCACTCTTAGCCCTGTACATTTTATAGTGTGGAGGACTGAATATGAGGATAGAGCATGGGAAGTGGTTCAGAATTTAGCCTTCAAGAAGAAGGAGGATATACTTACAATATCAATGCTCTTGGGTAGAAAAGACTATAACGTCTCCCAGAAATAAGTTGGTTTAGAAAGGGAAGAACTAGAAGAAGTTTCCAAGATAGCAGTAGATGCTTGGAGAAGGCTTTCTCTTGTTGATGGAAAGACAACTCTATTAGCAGGAATCAAACAAAAACAAGATGAGCCATATGAAGATTTTGTTACTAAAATGGAGGAAGAGTTACACAGGATGCTTCCTACCTCTGAGAGCTCTTACACATTATAAAAAAACTTGCATGGGAAAATGCCAATATTCTCTGCCAGGAACTAATTAGACATATCAGAAAAACATTTTATAATGTAAAAAATAAATTAAAGTATCTATACAGGATTTAATTATACATAATTAAAGCATGATTATGGTAGTTTGGATGATATAAATGGAGCTTAACATGCTGAAATATTAGCAGCAGGATAGAGAGTGGTGCTAAGTGTGATTTTAAATAAGGGGTGTTGAAATAGTAGATTTCAGAGGAGAGGAATATTCATATGAGGCTTAGAAAATATCTTTTGGAATTTTGGTGAGGAATAGGGCTTCCTTGTGTGCTTAAGAGTTTTCGGGAGGATAATTTAAAGAGATGTATATTAATAACATTAATTAAGGAAACCTCAAAGAGACCTAGATTAGACTTTGTTCAGTGGTTCTCTCTGATGGGGAATATTTTGAAGAAGTAAAGTAAACTGTGAAAGGAAAAGCCCAAAATGTAGGGGTTCAAATATAGTGTTCACAACAGGGTATCAGGAAGTAGAATGGAGTTAAATCATGTATCCAAAGATACAAAATGGAAGTAACGGAGAAATCACCAGGGGGAAATATCCTCACCAGCTAAGGACTCTCTTTGTAGATTTTCAGTTGAGAAAGGTATGGTTTATATTATGTAGGCCTTTTAATGCTGCAGTTATTTTTTTTCATTTGGACAAAAGAAGATATGATTCTGATTCAAATGGCCAAGAGATGGATGGGGATGGCTGCTGTCAGTTGTCAACATGACTACATATGTTGGGAACTAAAATCCATAAATGGGAGAAAAATCAGAGATCTAGATCATGGGCTAGAAAACAGAGGGTTTTGGTCCAAATCATGCCATGGTATTACAGTAACTTTGGATAGAGATCTTGAGAATACTGGCTCTGAAAAGCTTTGTGTTTATGCATGATAGTATACATCTTTAATCCCAAGAGAGAGAGGCAAGGTAATTTCTGAGTTGAAGGGCAACCAAGAACAAAGAAAGAAAAGAATGGTGTTCTTTATTTGGTAAAGATAAAGAAAAGATTAGTTCCAAGCAAGGTGGTGCACAAATCAAGTCTGTGAGTCAAGCAGATCTCTGGGTTCAAGGTTAGTCTACAGATCATGTTCCATGAGAGCAATACTTAGGCAGTGAGCAAACCATTGAGACTAGGTTGCTGGGAAAAATGCCATTGAACTGGGGGCCATGTTCCAGCACCAGCAACTGATAGAACTTGGAAGTTTTGGGCATGTTGCTATGGCTTAAGAATCCAAAATAGTAGACTTTACTTGGATAGCTGAATCAAGTTAGTTTGAGCTAAGAAATTGCCAGTGACTTAGAAACTGTCATGGTTGATGTATAATATATTGGATGTATTTTATGAGAGCAACAAGAAGCTGTGTTCCAGAGATAGCCCTCCTGCAGGCAGCCAGATAATTTGTAAGAATCTTCCAGGTGGTACTAAAGGAATGATGGGATCAGAAGAGCAGTTGAGACCTGGTCCTGTGAGTGGCTAGGTAAGGCCATTGGGGAAATTGCTGCTTCAGTGTCTTTTGAAGACCAAGGACTTAAAGGGGTTATACAATGAAGTTGAGGAATGATACCATGAAGACTGCCTAGGAGAGGCTCATGGTGAAAGTGCTGCCTGGCAGAAGTAGAAGAACTGGGTGTATTTGAGAGTCCAGTAAAATGGGATGACCACAAGGAAGAGCAGCAACAGTGGAGTACTATTGGCAGGAGCTTATGGTCACACAGAAAGTAGAACTGAAAGGTGAAACCCAAGATCTTTTCGTAAGATCCCAGAAGTTCCTCAGTGAACCCTGTGGGATGCCTGTTGAGGAAAATAGCTATCAGGGATTGGAACCAGCACAAGACAAAGATGACAGTTTCTTTTATAAAGCACAAGTATATTATAGTTTGCAAACCTGAAAAGAGTTGGACATCAATAAACTCAATGCAGGAATTGAAACTTTTGCGGTTGGATTTTTGGTTTCATTTGAAGGAGTATCATCACTGTGAAGTTTTGAAATGTTTATATATTCTCTATGATGTTGTACATATGTGATCTGATGTTAAGCTTTTATTTGATGCTGGAATGAATTTTAGAGAGTTCAGGAAGAGGAAAGGACATTTAGGATTCTGAGCTTTATTGAGTCTAGATTAGACTATGGGTATTTTGGCATAGGATAGTTTCTAAGGTCCTTTGGCTTGATATAGCTCCAATAATATCTCTCTCTCTCTCTCTTTTTTTTCTTTTTTTTTTTTTTTACAGAGGCAAGTTAGTGCCAGGGAATGGTTGTGATTGTTTCACTATGCTTAGCCTACATGAATTTAGCACTAATCAGATATGTGGCCTTACTGAGGATCGGGTCTATTTGTCATAGGAAGTGTGTCACAATGGAGGATTCATGAAAATCTCAGGTCAGGCCAGCTTGGTTATAACCATCCTCCAGGCAGCCTGTGGAAGAGAATAACCTGCCTTCCTTGGCGCCTTTAGTCCTAGGTCATACTAAATGGTGTCCAAATTTCTGCCACTGTGTTAATAGAAGAAATCTTTAAGTTGTAAGTCAGCCCAAATTGACTGTCATCCTCAATAAGTGTTGTCTTACTCATGGGGTCTCTTCACTGTGATGAATCCTTAAGTAACATAGAAAGGGTA
>NW_021605183.1:0-2785 GCF_004785775.1 Grammomys surdaster | reverse complement strand
TCACTCTTATGGGAAACATTTCAAAAAGTAGAGTAAAATGGGAAACTGAAAGCCCAAAATGGAGGGGTTCAAATATAGTGTTCACAACAGGGTATCAGGAAGTAGAATGGTGTTAAATCATGTATACAAAGATACTAAATGGAAGGAACTGAGAATTGACCAGGGGGAAACATCCTCCCCAGCTAGGGATTCTCTTTGTAGATTTTCAGTTGAAAAAGGGATGGTTTATATTATATAGGCCTTTTAATGCTGCAGTTATTTTTTTTCCATTTGGACAAAAGAAGATATGATTCTGATTCAAATGGCCAAGAGATGGACAGGGATGGCTGCTGTCAGTTATCAACATGACTACATATTTTATGAACTAAAATACATAAATGGGAGAAAAATCAGAGATCTGGATCATGGGCTAGAAAACAGAGGGTTTTGGTCCAAATCATGCCATGGTATTACAGTAACATTGGATAGAGATCTTGAGAATACTGGCTCTGAATATCTTTGTGGTTTTGCATGCTAGTATACATCTTTAATCCCAAGAGAGCAAGGGAAGGTAATTTCTGAGTTCAAAGCAAACCTAGAAAAAAGAAAGAAAAGAATAGTTTTCTTCATTTGGTTAAATAAAGAAAATATTAGTTCCAAGCATGTTAGTGCACAAATCAAGTGTGTGAGACAAGCAGATCTCTGGATTCAAGGTTAGTCTACAGATCATGTTCCATGACAGCAATACTTAGGCAGTGAGCAAACCATTAAGACTAGGTTGCTGGGATAAATGCCATTGACCTAGGGGCCGTGTTCCAGCACCAGCAACTGGTAGAACTTTGAAGTTTTGGGAATGTTGCTATGGCTTTAGAATCCAGAATAGTAGAGTTTACTTAGCTGAATCAAGTTAGCTTGAGCTAAGAAACTGCCAGTGAGTTAGAAAATGTCATTGTTGAGGTATAATATATTGGAAGAATTTTATGAGAGCACCAAGAAGCTGTGTTACAGAGATAGCCCTCCTGCAGGCAGCCCGATAATTTGTAAGAATTCTCCAGGTGGTATTGAAGGAAGGAAATGATCCTGAAGAGCAGTTGAGTCCTGGTACTGTGAGTGGCTAGGTAAGGCCACTGGGGAACTTGCTGCTTCATTGTCTGTTGAAGTCCAAGGAATGAATTTTGTTATAAATGAAGTTGAGGATAGGTACCTTGACGCCTTTCTAGGAGAGGCTCATGGTGGAAGTGTTGCCTGGTGGAAGCAGAAGAACTGGATGTATTTGAGAGTCCAGTAAAATGGGATGACCACAAGGAAGAGCAGCAACTGTGGAGTACTATTGGCAGGAGATTATGGTCACACAAAAACTAGATCTGTAAGATGAAACCCAAGTTCTTTTTGTAAGAGCCCAGATGATCCTCAGTGAACCCTGTGGTATGCCTGTTGACAAAAGCAGCTATCAGGTATTGGAACCAGCACAAGACAAAAGTGACAGATTTTTTATACAGCACAAGTGGATTATAGTTTGTAAACGTGACAAGAGTTGGACATGAATAAAGTCATTGCAGGAATTTAAATTTTTGAAGTAGGATTTTTGGCTTCATTTGAAGGAGTATCATCACTGTGAAGTTTTGAAATGTTTCTATATATCCTATGATGTTGTACATATGTGATCTGATGTTAAGCTTTCATCTGATGCTGGAATGAATTTTAGAGAGTTCAGGAATTGAAAAGGACATTTAGGATCCTGAGCTTTGGTGAGTCTTGACATGACTTTGGTTATTTTGGCATTGGATAGTTTCTAAGGTCCTATGGCTTGGTATAGCCCCCATAATCTAATTTTTTTTTTGCAGAGATAAATTAGTGCCAGGGAATGGTTTTGATAGTTTCACTATGCTTAGCTTACATGAATTTAGCACTAATCAGATTACTGCGGATGTGGTCACTTTGTCATAGGAAGTGTGTCACAATGGAGGATTCATGAAAATCTCAGGTCAGGCCAGCTTGGTTAAAACCATACTGGCAGACTGTGTAAGAGAATAAGCTGCCTTCATTGGCACCTTTAGCACTATGTCATCCCGAATGATGTCCGAATTTCTGCCATCTAGTTAGTAGGAGGAATCTTTAAGTTGTAAGTCAGCCCAAATTGACTGTCATCCTCAATAAGAGTTGTCTTACTCATGGGGTCTCTTCACTGTGATGAATCCTTAACTGACATAGGAGTGGGTACCAGAGACTGAGTTATCATTCTGATAGGACTGCCCATGATTTTGTTTGTAGGAAATTGGATTCTGGCAGTTTGCCATGGTATTACAGTAATTTGGATAGAGATCTTGAGAACACAGGCTCTGAAAAATCTTTGTGTTTATGCACGATAGTATACATCTTTAATCCCAAGAGAGAGAGGCAAGGTAATTTCTGAGTTCAAGTCCAACCTAGAACAAAGAAAGCATAGAATAGTTTTCTTTATTTGGTAAAGGTAAAGAAAAGATTAGTTCCAAGCACAGTGGTGCACAAATCAAGTGTGTGAGACAAGCAGATCTCTGGGTTCAAGGTTAGTCTACAGATCATGTTCCATGGCAGCAATTCTTAGGCAGTGAGAACACCACTGAGGCTAGGTTGCTGGGATAAATGCCATTGAACTAGGGGCTGTGTTCCAGCAACTGATAGAACTTGGAAGTTTTGGGCATGTTGCTATGCCTATAAAATCCAGAATAGTAGAGTTTACTTGGACAGCTGAATCAAGTTACTTTGAGCTAAGAAATTGGCAGTGACTTAGAAACTGTTATCGTTGAGGTATAATGTATTGGAAGTA
>NW_021605182.1:2404-8476 GCF_004785775.1 Grammomys surdaster | reverse complement strand
CTTCCTTTTATCCTTCTATGAGTTTGGCTTCTTTCTCAAATATCAAGTGTCCATAGATAGATGTGTGGGTTTATTTCTGGCTTTTTAAAAACCTATTCCATTGATCTACCTGTCTGTCTCTGTACCTATACCATGAAGGTTTTACCATTATTGCTTTGTAGTGCAGCTTGAGGTCAGGGATGGTGATTCTCCTAGTTCTTTTAATGGTGAGAATGGTTTCAGTAATCTGGGGTTGTTGTTAATCCAGATGAATTGGAGAATTCCTCTTTCTATTTCTGTAAAGAATTGAGCTGGAAATAAGATGGGGATTGCATTGACTCTGTAGATTGCTTTGGTAAGGTGGTTATTTAAACTATGTTAATCCTACCGATCCACGACCATGGGGGATCTTTCTATCTCTTGTGAACTCTTTTGATTTTTTTTTCCAGGGTCTTAACAACCTTGTCATATAGATCTTTCACTTGTAGGGTAGTTACATGAAGATATTTTATATTGTTTGTGACTACTGTGCACCATGATGTTTTACTACTTCTTCAATTGAGAATTTTTTTTTTTGGTTTGGTTTTTTAGAGACAGGGTTTCTCTGTGTAGCCCTGGCTGTACAGGAACTCACTCTGTAGACCAGGCTAGCCTTGAACTCTCGAACTCAGAAATCTGCCTGCCTCTGCCTCCCAAGTGCTGGGATTAAAGGCGTGGGCCACCACCGCCCAGCTGAGAATTCTTTGTATAGCTCTATACCCCATTGTTTGAGCACGTGTATTTGTTGTCTATTTCTGTCTTTCTGACTGGCCTTAAAAAAAATATTGCAGTCTTTATAGAGCAGCAAGGAAAGTATCACATGGACAAGGAATGAGATACTATACCAAGAAACCTTTAAAGAATTAGGTCACAGCCTTCAACTGTTTAAAATAGCAAACATTTACAAACAGCACACTTTATCAACCAATATCCACAATGGCATATTAATTTTTGAAGCCTCTGGATTTTGATCCTTTCAGCAAAAGGTACACAGGAAATTTCAGATTAGCAAGCATGGAAAATTACATAAATTAAGGTTATAGATAAACATTAGTTTAGATTTTAAAAGAAGAAAATATGAGATATCCAAGGAAAATAACTTTTGCTTTAATATTGTTCTTTAAAAATAATTTTAAACAACCAAGTCAAACACTGCACTGTAGGATAGCATGTTTAAATCTTAATTTTTTTTCAAGCTGTATTAACTCTGGTTATGAGCTTAAGCAAATGTCCCAATCATTAGAATGCAAGATCTACTTGTACACTATTGCCTGCCACACTTATGGCTCTGCCAACGCATAGAAAAAGACCATGAAGTAAGACTCCACAGAGTTCTGCTGACTGTCTTCTTTGTAACATACGTGTAAGAAAAACAAAAATTGAAAAGTGTTATCTAGTCAGGCAGTGGTGGTGCACGACTTTAATCCTAGCACTCGGGAGACAGAGGCAGGTGGATTTCTGAGTTCGAGGCTAGCGTGGTCTACACAGTGAGTTCTAGGACAGCTATGGCTACACAGAGAAACCGTGTCTCAAAAAACAACAACAACAACAAAGAAAACCAATAACAACAACAACAAACAGGAACAAACGTAAATGGTTTAAAAGTGTAAGACAATAAAAGATTTAGACATAATGACAGCAGATCCAGAATCTTGTTCACTTCACATGTCTCCTTGAAAACACCCACCAAGCAGATCTGTAAAAGAGTCAGCAAGCAATCAGCCAGCACACTCTCTCAAAATACAGTGTCCAAAGAGATAACCAAGGACACAACTCTTTCTGAACAAGACAAAGCCCGAAATCAGCACCCCAAACCCAGATACCTAAATAACAGCACAGGAACAGTAAAAACCAATATTTCATTTATCTTGGGATGACAGATCCTTTATATTCCAACATAGTTAAAAGTGCAAGAAAAAGACCTTAAAACCAACTGTATGAAGATGACAGAGGTTCTTAAAGAGGAAACAAATAAATACCTAAAAGGAACCCATGAAACATGATCAAAGAATGAGAAACAATCAATAAATTCCTTAAATAAAGCCAAGAACAAACCAATAGTTGAATTAAGCACATAAAAGTTTCCAAGACCAGAAAATGTAAATAGAAGCAATAAAGGAAGCAGAAAATTGAGGGAAATGAAAATTAGAGGAACTTCTCTAAGACATTTGGAAACAGACAAGAGAGCATTAAGAATGGGAAGAGATGTTTACCAACTGTATGTCCCAATCATTAGACTGCAATGTTATACAGCTTCTGGCCTAATATACAAAATGAATGAAGAACTAAGCAGCTAGCAGTTCAAAGAACAAATATTTCTATTTAAAAATGGGTGGAGATCTAAACAGATTTCTCAAAAGAGGAAAGTCAAATGGCCTAGAAACACTTAAAGAATTATTTAAATATGAATGGAGACCACAATACCAGCCACTTAGGTAGATGAGAGATTAGCACAGCAAAGATATTCCCAGAATTATTTCATAGCTACACTAGTTCCCTGAACAGCAGGTAATTCTCCAGGGACGAGCAAAAAGTCTCAGAAGATAACAGAGATACCAAATGTAGAAGATGGAAAAGACAAAATCTGCAGTGAGTGGTCTGTTGTTTTCTCTTTTTTTTTATTGGATATTTCATCTACATTTCAGATGTGATCCCTTTTCCCCATTTCCCTGACTCAGGCACCCCCTTTCCAATCCCCCCCTTCTCCTGCTTCTGTGTGAATGTGCCCCACCCATCCATCCACTACCACCTCCACACCCAAGAATTCCCCCACACTGGGGCATTCAGCCTTCACTGGACCAAGGACTTTTAAAGCAGGGGTCTGTGTGTGCTAAAGAGTCAACTAAAGATGTCATTTTTCCACAAACAGAAATACTGAAAACAACTTAATGTTATCACTCAGTAGGTAGACACAAGTTCAACAATTTCTTTCTTTTTTTAAGCAAGGGAAACATTATGTTATGTATTGATTTGTTCACTGTAACAAATCACTTTTTATCACTTTTTGAAGATCCTAATTATCTGAGCCTTCCGCCCTCCTTTTTTTTTGTTTGTTTTGTTTTGTTTTGTTTTTTCGAGACAGAGTTTCTCCGTACAGCCCTGGCTGTCTTGGAACTCATTCTGTAGACCAGGCTGGCCTCAAACTCAGAAATCCCCCTGTCTTTGCCTTCCAAGTCCTGGGATTAAAGGCGTGCGCCACCACTGCCCGGCTGGGCCTATCTGAGCCTTCCTGACCTTTGAAAGAATATTCTAATATAAAGCTTTAGCTTGAAGTAAAAACTTTTTTTTATCTTTTTTCAGTACTTCCAAATGTATTTACAGGATATTTGGGATTCCTAACCTATGTGTGAGCATGTATCCCATCTCTTATTGATAGGCTGTCTCATAGGTTCATGGTAATTGTATGAATGAACTCACACATGACATTCAGATTAAGAAAAAACATTGATGAGTTGTGATTTTTTTCTGGATTTACACTGTGGGATGTGTAAAACATTAGAATACTGGAAATGAATTATGACAAAGGAAGGAAACATAATTCATTCCTTGTGGCAGACTGGAGTCTTAAGGCACAACAGAACGGGACACCATAATGATCTGTAATATGTGCAAAAGGGTAGCATTGTTCTGAGAGTTATTGGAATGTGGCTCAATCATGTGGTATTAAGGAGTTTAATTTGTTACACAGCACAATATGGATGCCTATCCCTGAAAATGACCATAAAAATATGAACAAAGAAAATAATAAAAGTTCATGTGCACTATTGTAAATTGAAAACGTTTCTCTGTAATGAATGCAGAAAGTGAACTCAACTTGATTTCATGTCAGAGATTCAAGACTGTTTCAACAAGTACAAACAAAACAACTCAAGGCAAAAGCTATGCACAATCAGAGAGAGGCGGCTCACAACACTGCCAACACATCTATGAAATTCCTAGGGCAAAATATCACAGTGGATCACTATGAAAGCTCTGAAGAATGTATGAACAGAAGGAACATCACTGAGACTAATGAAGATAATAGCCAACATCGTAAACCTTCACAAACTGTAGGCAGCTGTCATCATCCTACTACACTCAGAAGGAAAAAGGATGTGCAAGGTGTCCACACTACCTTAAGACAGTACAACAGTGCTTACAAAGAGCAAGTAAGACTCAGAATATTTTCCATGTTCAAAAAAGGATATGAAGAAAACAAGTTTTCTCAAATTATAATAAACATCATTCTTCAAGTCAAGAGCTACAAATATCAAAAGAGAATACTCCAATCAGATAATACACTTAGTAAGCCATAGCAAAACACAAGAAAATATCATTCGGTTTTATACATTCATATAGAAAATCTGGGAAACCAGAAGACCACTCAGTGGCTGGGCGGTGGTGGTGCACGTCTTTAATCCCAGCACTTGGGAGGCAGAGGTAGGCGGATTTCTGAGTTCGAGGCCAGCCTGGTCTACAGAGTGAGTTCCAGGACAGCCTGGGCTACACAGAGAAACCGTGTCTCGAAAAACCAAAAAAAAGAAAGAAAGAAAAGAAAAAGAACAGAAAGAGAGAAAGAAGACCACTCAGTGTCTAAAAGGATCTTAGATATGCTGGTTTAGCATACCACTGCTAAAAAGGGCTCTGTAGGCTCCTGGTTGTCATCAAGGGCTCTCCCTAGATGTTGAAATACCAACATCTCTGACAATGTATGTCTACCAGTACAATAGTGAAAATAGGTAACAGAAAGTTTACTGCTTTGAACTGAGGTCAGCCTACAGGAAATACAAACATGGCACTGGAAGCTGGTCAAAGGTCACTCTAGAAACCACAGGCCCCAAAGTGAATTAATAACTGACATACTGCTTTATGTAGAAATTCTGGAAATGCAGTCAAATTGTTTTGTCTACACCATATCATGATGGACCTTTTAGCCTAAGTCAGACAAACTTGATTTGCAAAGGAAAATGCCAATTCAGAGAGTGCTGAGTAAAAAGCCAACAGTGGGGGAAAAGGCAAGGCACTAAAGGGGAGGAAGTCAAAGTACGGAGGCTCACATTGTTATTTGCTATGGAACATGGAATTATGAATATATAACAGTATGGATACCCATCCAAAACCTGCCTCAGAGCATATATGAAACACAAGGGTGTAATAGAAACATAAATAACAAGAGATGATGCAGAGAATGAAGAGAGGGAAACTGCCCAAATGATCTGGGGCACTTCATGTGCAAAGGCCATTACCTGAAAATGCAAGCACTATGGGATTTAGGTAGAACAGACTAAAGTAAACTCTAGGAGCTTTGTAATATCTGCAACAGCAAAGAAGACAGATAACGCAAATACTCTCCCAGAATGTTTCTTCATAATTATTCTAACAATTGTAATATGTATGAAAAAATTGAGGATTATTCCTAGTTCATGTAATAGAAAATTTACTGACAAGAGGAATTTCTATACAGCACAAATAGGAGATGCAGAGAAAAATATAATTCTTTCATAAATTTACAATATGTAATACTCAAGCCCCAGGCATTTGGAAACAGCATCAAGTGGGTAAGAAGAAATGGGCATAGGAATGCATAAATTTTCAGAGACAAATCAGGACATTTTTGAAAAGCATGTCACTTTATAACACTTGCTTGTCACATACAGTCTGTGGATTGTTGTCAGCTCTTAAGAGATCATAAATTGTTGTTCCAGTGATAGATGCTGGTCTTTAGTTTCAACAATAGTAAATACATAAACTGAATTTATATCATGGAATTATTTTGTCTATGTGTTTAATGGGAACAGTACCTCTTCCATTTCTGGAGACTGAACAAGTGCTCATTCTAGAATGTTAAGAATAATGCATAGTTTTACATACTCCCACCATGAAGTCAATATGAACCCTGGGACTTTGATTTAAAAACTTAGAACTGGGCCGGGCAGTGGTGGCGCACGCCTTTAATCCCAGCACTTGGGAGCCAGAAGCAGGTGGATTTCTGAGTTTGAGGCCAGCCTGGTCTACCCACACAAGGAATGGAGAACAAAGTGATCCATACTTTGCCACTCACAATGCCAGCAAAAC
>NW_021605182.1:1509-2394 GCF_004785775.1 Grammomys surdaster | reverse complement strand
AGAAGGAGAGACAAAATGAGCCAGAGAAAGAGGAGTCAGAAGATTCAAAAAGATTTCTACAGTTAATTTAAGGCCAAGCAGAGCAATTCAGTGTCTGAGAGAAGGATCAGATTGAATAAGTCACCTGGGAGAGGAGATTGAGCAGGAAGAGCTGAGCTGAACCAGCCAGTTTAGACACGAGAAGGAACAAGAAAGGAGGACCTATTCAACAGGAAATTTCAGAGGCTGAAAACATTCTAGGCCTATATAAGATAGTACAGAGGCTAGAGGATTCCAGGACTAGGCCAAGGTGAATAGACAAAGGCAGTAAGCCTCTCAGAGAACAATTATAATAGGAGAATAAAAGTTACTTTGACAGCTCTGTGGAAAATCTGACATTGCTGAGTATAAACGCACTCTAGAACATAAAAAGAGAAGAAACATACCTCAGAATACAAACGCAGAGACTCAAAACTACAGCAAACAGTACAGAAAAGGGCAACATTAATTAATCTACTGTATTCAGAATTAAGTCAACACTCTGCCCCAGTGAGAACACCATTCATGGACTGAATATCATTTAGACAGGACAAAATATGTGCTTCAGAAAGCAAGTGCATCTGCTGGAGAAAAACAATTCAGATCAGACCATTCACTCTGTTAACACATATCCTGGATGCACTCTCTGGTGGTACCATTAACAGAGTCAAAAACTGCTATGAAAACTGGGGCAGGGGACAGCTACCAAAAGCCATACATAGATTACCATCTTGTGAGCTACAATCTCAATCTGCCAGGCAAGGAATGCCACTGATATCACAGTAGCAAGACTATCTGTGGGTAACAGAAGGTATTCTGGTTCTAGGTGAGGCTAGCTCCATGGGGGAAAAATATCTATCTATATCT
>NW_021605182.1:0-1499 GCF_004785775.1 Grammomys surdaster | reverse complement strand
AAAAAAAAGCGTAAAATTAACTTTACTTAGTAAATGTTAATTTTTACATTCATAAGATGATGCTTTATAACGAATATTTTCTAATTTAATCAAATCTGCACTGGTCCCTGATAAGACAAATATCTACAAAGCTCCCTCGGAATGCCTATTCAGTCCCCTGGAAAAAGGGAAATGAAATGGCAAATGAAGGAACAGGGGAGTTAAGAAAGCATGAATGAAATTGAATTCGAGGAGCTTTATTCAGGATTTTGAAAAGAGAACCCTGGTGTATAAACTACGAATACAGCGAAGGATCTATAAGGTAATTTTAGAAAAATATTCTGGCAACCATTAATTTAATTAAACCATCACTATAAACCCAATCACACGGTCTCAAACTTCCTGACAATGGTAAATATTCTCACCAGAATTGTGAGAGTGGCGGCAGAAAATGGACCCCTGTTCTGATCCTGCCCATTTCCCAGCCCCGCAGCTTCTCTGACCTGGCAGGTGACAGGATGAACTGCTGAATGTCCTAAGAGGCCAGCACAGGAAATGCAGCTTAAGAAAGTTTTCAGGTTCCTCTAATACCAGGCACTAGTCTCCCACCAGGACTTTCGGACCACGAGGGTACAGAGATACTGGAATGCTGGAATGGCACTACTTCCGGTATGTTCAGCCTAGTTGCACAAAGCAACTCCTTCTGGTCCCGCCCAGTATTCAGCAGCTTCCTGTTACCTAATCCTTCTAAGCCCACTTACTTCGGGATCTTTTAATGAATTCGCTTCCCAATTCTTCACAGCGAGTTTTGTTGGTTTGGATTTTTGCTTACTTGTTTACTTGCTTGTGATTGATTGTTCCTTTGATTTTGATTTTTGGTTTTGTGTGTGTGTGTGTGTGTGTGTGTGTGTGTTTTCTTAAACTCTTGATCCCAGAGGTGTGCCCACCCTCCCTATCAGGAATCATGCCCACATCTCTGTTTCAACCTGCCTTCCACACAACTGCAGCTGTCAGGAAGCCAGGACCTACTGCACAGCTTCCCCACAAGCTTGCTGCCACTCTAGAACAGAACTGGATGTAGTAGGACACTGCACCTGGGTTCTGATCCCTTCAGATACAAGTGTCCCTGCCTAACTTCTCACATTGTCAGTCTAGCCCCCTGGGCTAAAAATGCACACAATTAAGCAATCCCTGTGAAATCTGATGCTCAGAACAAATACCCAAAACAAAGAAAAACTAAAATAAAATGCCCCTGGCTCAAACACCAAACCATATATGTATCTCATAATATGGGCAATTTACATGATACTCAAGATACAGAATTGAAAACCCAGAGTCATGAACAAAGAGAACAAAGGTTTTAAATCTTGTAAATCAACTCAAAGAGGACAGAAACAAACTGATTACTGGGCAAGAAAATAATAGCAGATGCCTGAAGGTAGTGAGGACAACATAGGATATGAAAATTCAGTTCAACACAAAAGTTTGGAGAAGCTGGGTCCATGCAAGTGAGAGCCAGG
>NW_021605181.1:12294-23280 GCF_004785775.1 Grammomys surdaster | reverse complement strand
CATAAGAATTTTTTTTCATGTCAATTTTCAATCTAAGAATTATTTTTAAAATTGTTTGAATTTTTCCTATATTTTTTCTGTTTGTCATTATTTTAATTAAATATGTGCTTTATATTTTTTCTTATATTTTTTCCTATATTTATCTTAATTTTTATCAGTTGTATTCAGAACGTCTTCAAAATCATCAAACATTATTTCTATATACATAATCAATTTTGTCAGAACATTTTTAAATTCACGTTCAATTTCTTGAGAATTTTTTTCTATGTCAATCTTCAGTTTTTCTAGGAATTATTTTAAGACATTCCAAGTTTTCCTACATATTTTCTGTTTGTCATCATTTTAATGGAATCTACTGTATATTCTTTATATTTAATCATCTAATTTTTCAATATTCATGTTAGTTTATATCACTAGTTCTTATGAGAATGTTTTCAAAATTATGAAACAGTTTTCTCAGGCAACATATTTAATTTTATCAGAAATTTTCTTTAAATCACATTCAATTTCATAAGAAATTTTTTCCATGTCAATCTTCAATTTTTCTAGGAATTATTTAAAAAGCAGTTTTAATTTTTTCCATATTTTTATTCTTTGCTTTTCATAATTTTATTCAAATCTTCTGTATATTTTTTATTTTTTTGATAATTTTTTATATCTATCTTCATTTTATCACTAGATTTTTCAACAATGTCTTCAATATTATCAAATATTTTTTGTGCACATACTCAATTTTGTCAGAAAATTTCTTTAAATCACATTTATTTTCATAAGACATTTTTTTTGTGCGAACCTTCCATTTTTCTAGAAATTACTTAAAAGTCAGTTTCAAATTTTCCTACTTTTTTTGTGTATGTCATCTTTTTAATCAAATCTTCCTCATTTGATTTAAATTTTTTCATCAATTTTTTCTATATTTATCTTAATTTTAAAGACTAGCATTTTCAGCAATGACTTCAAAAGTATCAAATAGTTTTTTTCTGTGAAAATATTTAATTTTATCAGAAAGTTTTCTTAAATCACCTTCATTTTCATAAGAAATTTTTTCCATGTCAATCTTCAATATTTTTTTAATTCTTTAAAGAACAGTCTAAATATTTTCTACATCTTTTTCTGTGTTGGTCATTACTTTAGTCAAATCCTCCTATATGCTTTATGTTTTTCCCATCAAATTTATCAATATTGATCTTAATGTTCATCATTAGTTTTTAAGTCAATATCATCAAATTTTTCAAATGTTTTTCCATGCCGATATTCAATTTTATCAGAAATTTTCCTTAAATTGCATTCAATTTCATAAGAAATATGTTGCATTTTAAACTTTAATTTTTCTAAGAATTATTTAAAAAACAGTTTAAATATTTTCTACATTTTTTTTCTGTTTGTCATATTCTTACTCAAATCTTTTAATATCCTTTATATTTTTTTCATCAAATTTTTCTATATTTACCTTTGATTTCATCACTTGTTTTTCTACAATGTCTTCAAAAGCATAAAATATTTTTTCCATGTACATATCAGTTTTATCAAGAAATTTTCTTGAACTCATATTCAATTTCATAAGAAATTTGTTCAATGTCAAACTTTTATTTTTCTAGGAATTATTTAGAAAACAGTTTTAATTTTATGAACATGTTTCTCTGTGTTTGTCATTCTTTTATTAAAATCTTCTTTATATGCATTATATTTTTTCATCAAATTTTTAAAATATTTATTTGAATTTTCATCACTGTTTTTTCAACAAAATATTCAAAATTATCAAACATCTGTTCCGTGCATATATTCAACTTTATCAGAAATTTTCCCTAAGTAATATTCAATTTCGTAAGGAATTTTTCCATTTCAGTCTTCAAATTTTCTTGGAATTATTTTAAAAAAAGCTTCAATTTTCTCCTACATTTTGTCGGTATTTACCATCATTTTAGTCAAATCTTCCTTATGTGAGTTACATTTTTTGATAACATTTTTCAATATTTATCTTAATTTTAATCACTAGTTTTTCAACAGTATCTTCAAAATATTCAAAACTTTTTTCCATGCACATATTCAATTGTTTCAGAAATTTTCTTTAAATCACATTCAATTTTATAAGAAAAATTTTCCATGTCAATCTTTAATTTTTCTAGGAATTATTTTAAACACTATGTTAATAAGTTCAGTGGTTTTTTTTTACTTTTTGTAATTATAATCACATTTTCCTTATATTGTTTATATTTTTCATCTGATGTTTCTATATCTATATTTATCTTATGTATTTATTATCACTAGTTTTTTTAACAATGTCTTCAAAATTATCAAACTTTTTTTCTGTGCACATAGTAAATTTCAGCAGTAATATTTTTTTAAATCACATTCAATTTCATAAGTATTGTTTTCCATGTCAATTTGCAATTTTTGTAGGAATTATTTTAAAACAGTTTCAATTTTTTCCTACATTTTTCTGTTTGTCATCATGTTAATCAAATTTATATTATATGCTTTATGTTTTTTTCATCAAATTTTTCTATATTCATCTAAATTTTTAACACTAGTTTGTCAACAATGTCTTCAACATTATCAACTAATTTTTTTGTGTGTAAATGTTCAATTCTATCAGAAATTTTACTTAAATCACATAAGAAATTTTTTCCATGTCAAACTTCAATTTTTCTAGGAATTAAAGGAATTTCAATTTTTTCCTATTTTTTTTGTGTTTGCCATTCTTTTAATAAAATCTTAATTATGTGCTTTATACTTTTTCATCAAGTTTGTCTATAATTATCTTAATTTTTAACGTTAATGTTTCAAAAATATCTGCAAAATTTTGAGTTTTTTCCTTAAACATATTCTAATTCATCATAATTTTTTTAAATCACAATCAATTTCATTGGAAAATTTTCCATATCAATTTTCAATTTTTCTAGGAATTATTTAAAAAACAGTATCAATTTTTTCCTACATGTTTTTTTGAGTTCATGATAATTTTAATCAAATCCTCCATACGTTCTTTATAATTTTTTTCTATAATTTTCTATATTTATCTTGATATTTATCACTAATTTTTCAACAATGTCTTCAGTTTTATCAAACATTTTTTCATGCAAAACATCAATTTTATCAGAAATTTTCATTAAATCACTTTCAATTTCATCAGAAAATATTTTTTCAAACTTCAATTTGTCAAGAATAGTTTTTTAAAGAAAAGATTCAAATTTTTCATCATTTTAAAAAAATTTTTCTTGTTTGTTTATTTTTTCATCAAATTTTCATTATTTATCTTAATTAACGTCATTAGTTTTTCAATAATGTCTCCAATTTTATCAAACAATTTTTCCAAGTAAATATTAAATTTAATTAAAATTTTCCTTAAATCGCATTCAATTTGGCAAGAAAATTTTTTTCAAACTTCAATTTTTAGGGTCTTTTTACGAAAGACGTTCAACATTTTGAGTTTTTGAAATATTTTAATCAAAATTTTTCCATATATGTTTTGTATTTTTAATCAAATTTTCACTCTCTTAATTTTTATCACTAATTTTTAACAATGTCTTCAATTTTATCAAACATTATTTCAATGTAAAAATTGTATTTATCAGAAAATTTCCTGATATCACATTCAATTTCACATGAATATTTTCTTGTTAACTTTCAATTATCTTTAGAAATTTTTTGAAAAAAGTTTCAATTTTTTCATGTTTTTTTGTACTCATTTTAATTAAATTTTTTCCATATATATTATATATTTTTCATCAAAGTTTTACTCTTTATCTTGTTTTTATCACTAGTTTTTTCAACAGTGTCTTCAAATTTAGCAAATATTTTTTACATGTAGATATTCAATTTTTATCAGAAATTTTGCTTAAATAACATTCAATTTCATAAAACTTTTTTTTGTCAAACTTCATTTTTTTAGGATTTGTATTTACAAAAGATTCATTTTTTTCATATTTTTTATGTTTGTCATCATTTTAATCAAATTGTTTCAATATATGTTTTGTATTTTTCCATTAAATTTTCACGATTTATTTTTTATCACTATTTCTTCCAACAATGTCTCCAATTTTATCAAACATTTTTCCATGAGAATATACAATGTCTTCTGAAATTTTTCTTAAATCATCTTCAATTTTCTAGTGAATTTTTCATGAAAATCATGAATTTTTCTACAAGCATTTTCTGTACTTTCATGCTTTCATTTTTATATTTGTCTTTGTTTTAACCAAAGTTTTTAAAGAAATGTTCTACAAGAGTTCATCATATTTTTCTTAATTTTTATCACTAATTTATTAATACAATGGTTTCAAATTGATTAAAAAATTTTCCATGGAAATACTCAAATTTCTTCTGAAATTTTCTTAAATCATCTTCAGGTTTCTAATACATTTTTCCATTTTAATATTTCATTTTTAGAGATTTTTCTACACTTTCACAATTTGCATACTTTTTATGTATATTTGTCTTCATTTTAACCAAACTTCTTCAAGAAATGCTTTTCAAGATTTCATGAAATTTTTTTATAGTTATCACATTTTATATCACTGATTTTCAAAACAATATCTCTAAATTTATCAAACATTTTACCATGTAAATGATCTGTTTCTTCTGAAATATTTCTTAAGTCATCTGTAATTTTTTAAAGAATTTTTCCATGACAATCTTCATTTTTTTTAGGAATTTTTCTAAAGATTCATTTTTTTTCTACCTTTCTTCATTTTAAACAAAAGTTTTCAACAAATGTTATATAAGATTTCATCAATATTTTCCATAATTATCTTCATTTTTATTCCTAATTTTTTAAACAATGTCTTCAATGTTATGATTTTTCCATGCAAATATTCAATTTCTTCTGAATTTTTTCTTTAAATAATTTTCAATTTTCTAATGACTTTTCCAATGTCAATCTTTATTTTTTAGGAATTTTTCTACAGCTGCAGTACTTTCAAATTTTTATCTATATTTGTCTTCATTTTAACCAAATTTTTCAACACAAAATTTTTTAAAAAGTATAAATCACATTTTTCAACAATTTTTTTCTATTGTTAACCCTAATTTTTACTTCTTATTTTTAAAACATCTTAAATTTTATCAAATATTTTTCTCAATAAATGTTTTGTCTCAAACTTTTCTTATATCATCTTAAATTTTGTAATGAATTTTTTCCTGTCAAACTTGAATATTTTTAGAGATTTTACTATAAATAAATTCAATATTTTCATACTATTTTTCTATATTTGTCATTATTTTAATGAAAAATTTTTTCACAATTTTTTTCAACAATACTTTCAATCTTTATCTTAATTTTTACCTCCTATTTTTAAAATAATGTCTTAAATTTTATCAATCCTTTATGATGGTAATTTTCAATGTTTTCTGGAAGTTGAAATCATCTTAAATTTCTAACGAATTTTTCCATGTCAACCTTCAATATTATAAACAATTTTCACCTGTTTCAATTTTTTTTCATACTTTTTTCTATTTTCCTTCTCATTTTTTTTGGGGGGGGTTTTCGAGACAAGGTTTCTCTGTATAGCCCTGGCTGTCCTGGAACTCACTCTGTAGACCAAGCTGGCCTCGAACTCAGAAATCCGCCTACCTCTGCCTCCCAAGTGCTGGGATTAAAGGCGTGCGCCACCAACGCCCGGCCCTTCTCATTTTTTTTGTTGCTTTTGCTTTTCGAGGCAGGATTTCTCTGTGTAGCCCTGGCTGTCCTGGAGCTCACTCTGTAGACCAGGCTAGCCTGGAACTCTCAAACTCAGAAATCTGCCTGCCTCTGCCTCCCAAGTGCTGGGATTAACGTTTTGTGCCACCACCACCCGGATTCATTCTCATTTTAATCACAATTTTTTTCCACAAATGTTTTATATTTTTCCATCAGTTTTTTCTATGTTTATGTTAATTTTATCACTATTTTTTTAAACAAATATCTTCAATTTTCTCAAACATTTTTTCCATGCAAATGTTCAATTTCTTCTGATATTTTTCTTAGAACATCTTCTATGTTTTAATGATTTTTTTCATGTCAATTTCAATCATTCTAGGAATTATTTTACAAAAATATTCAATATTTTCCTACTTTTTAAATTTTTTGTTCTCAATTCAATCTAAAGTTATCCTCAAATATTTAAGTTTTTCAACAATTTTTTTTATATTTCCTTAATTTTTGTCACTAATTTTTCAAACAAAATCTTTAAATTCAAAAATATTTTTTTCATGCAAATTTTATTTTTTTTCAGAAAATTTCCTTAAATGTAGTTCAATTTTTAAATTTTTTCCGTTGTGTAGTTTTTATTTTTTCATCATATTTTCACTTTTCACCTTTATTTTCTTCACTAGTTTTTTCAACAATGTCTTCAACTTTATAAAACATGTTATCTGTGTAAATATTTGATATTTTCCAAAATCTTCATTAAATCATATTCAATTTCATGGAACTTTTTTTTACTTTTCAATCTTCAATTTTTTAAATAATTCTCTTAAAAAGATTCAAATTTTTCATACCTTCTTTTACATTTGTGATCGGTTTAGTCAAAATTTTCCATATATGTTTTCAATTGTTCAAAGAATTTTGATTATTTCTCTTACTTTTCATCATTAGTTTTTTCAACAATATCTTCAATTTTATAATTTTTTTTGTGCAAATGTTCAATTTTAACAGAAATGTTTCTTAACACATCCAATTATATAAGAAATTTTTTTCTTTTCAATTTTTAATATTTTTATAATTCTTATTAAAATGAATAAACTTTTTCATACTCTTTTTTGCATTTTAAGCAAGTTATTCAAGTGTGCGTTTTATAATTTTTCATCAAATTCTTCTGTATGTATCTTAATTTTTATCACTAGTTTTTCAAAAAGGTTTTCAATTTTATCAAGCATTTTTTCCATTCAAATATTCAATTTTATCAGAAATTTTCACAAAATCACTTTTAATTTCGTAAGTAAATATTTCCTGGTCAATCTTCAATTTTTAAGGAATTTTATTAAAAACATTTTTAATTTTCTCACACATTTTTATGTATTCGTCATAATTTTAATCAAATATTTTCAACATATATTTTATATTTTTCATCAATATTTCCTATATTTATCTTAATTTTTAGCACTATTTTCAATATTTTTAAATTTAGTAAACGTTTTTCCATGCAAATATTCAATTTTATCAGAAATTTTCCTTAAATAACATTCTATTTCACATGAAATTATTTTGTCAATCTTTCTATTTTTTTAGGTATTTTTTTGAAAAAGTTTCAATTTTTTATACATTTATTCTGTATTTATCATCATTTTAACCAATTTTTCCACATAAACTATATTTTTATCAATTTTTCTATATTTATTTATATTTTTATCATTAATTCTTCAAAAATATATTCAGTTTAACAAATACACTTATCATGTAATTCTTTTTTATAAGATATTTTTCTTAAATATTCATTTCATAAGAAATGTTTTCATTGTCAATCTTCAATTTTGGAGGAAATTTCCTTTTAAAAAATGTTTTATTTTTTCATACAGGTTTTTCTGTATTTGAGATCATTTTAATGAAAAATTTCCATATACACTGTATTTCGTCATCAAATTATCTATATTTACCTTAATTTTCATTATTAACTATTTCAACAATGTCTTCAATTCTATCAAACATTTTCAATTAAAATAAACACTTCAATCAAAAAATTTTTAAATCACATTCAATTTCAGAAGATTTTTTTCCATTTCAATATTCAAATATTTTAGAAACTATTAAAAAAAGTTTCAGTTTTTCATCCATTCATTCTGTATTTGTTATTTCTTTAATTAAAATTTCTCCATATACTCGTTATTTTTTTCATCCAATTTTTATATTTCTCTATATTTTTATCACTAAATCTTTCATCCATATATTCAATTTTTCAAATATATTTTCTGCACATATTTAATTTTATCAGAAATTTTTCTTAAATCACATTCAATTTCATAAGAAAACTTTCCCTATCAGTCTTTGATCATTTTATGATTTTTTAAAAATATAGTTTCAGTTTTTTAAACTTTTTTTCTGTATTTGTCATCATTTTAGCAGTACATTGTATCTGCCAGGTAATATAAAATTATCCTGTATATAAGAGTATAGTGTATCTCTCAGGTAATATAACATTATCTCGTATATAGCTGTATAGTGTATCTGTCATATAATATAACCTTATCCCATATGTAGCAGTAAAATGTATCTGTCAGGTAATGTAACACTATCTCATATACAGCAGGATAGTTTATGCATCAACTAGTACAATTTTGTAACATATATAGCAGTATAGTGTACCTCTAAAATATCATTACACAATCCCATCTATAGAAGTATAGTATATCTATCAGGTAATATAACATTATCCATATATAGCAGCATACTATATCTGGCAGGTAGTATAACATTATCCCATATATAGAAGCACAGTATATCTCTTAGGTAATATAACATTATCCTATATATTTCAGTAGAGTGTATCTGTCATGTAAAATAACCTTATCCTGTATGTAATAATATAGTATAACAGTCACGTAATATAATCATATCATTTGTGTAGCAGTATAATGAATCTCTCATGTACGATAACATTATTCCATATATAGCACTGTACTATATATGGCAGGCAATATAGCATTATCCCATATTTTGCTGTATAATGCGTCTTTAAAGTAATAAACATTATTTAATGTATAGCACTATAGTGTATCTTTCAGAAATATAACATTGTCATGTATATATGCATATATATGTATACATACACATTCATATACATATACCTCTACCTACACCTACACTTTCACATACACATAATTAAACATAAATATTATACATATACACATATACATACATACACACATACATATATACACATACACACAGACATATACATAAATGGATACACATATAGAGATAGTGATATATAAAAATATAGATAGACATACATACATACAAATAAACATATACATCACATATATATACATATATATATATGTATAACACATACATATATACATATGTATGTATACATATATACATACATGTATAACACATACATATACATCATGTGCATGTACATCATTTATGTATAACATTTTTAACCACTTTTAACTCAAGCATATTATAACAGATAATATAAGGGGTGAGGATATATAAGAATTAAATGTGTACATTGTAAAATACGTTCAGAGAATTAGGTTTACACTCAGAGAAATGTGAGAAAAACACATATAGTATAAAATACATGCAACAGAGAGAGAGAAAGAGAGAAAGAAGAGAGAGAGAGAGAGAGAGAGAGAGAGAGAATGCCATCTGTAGTGTAAATAAATAAAATATCTGAAAAATATTCTAAATACATGAAATATCCAATAAACTATTGTAAATAAATAAAATAGCCAGTAAAGTATTGCAAATAAATATACAACAAAGTATTGTAATTAAAATATCCAAAAAAAGTTTAAAAAAAAAGAATCAGGTGCCTAGATGATGTTTGTATTGTAAAAGATGGAATATCAAATGGAAAATAAATTTAAATTAAAAAAAGCATTCTGTGCCTATATGATGTCTCTATTGCAAATAAAATTTCCCATAAAAAATCTTAAATGAAAAAAAAGAAGTAAAAAATATGCGGCAATCTTAAACTTGTGACCACTTTGTCCCTGGTTCCAAGAGAATAGTAAATTAAATAATTATTATATATTATATATATGACAAATAAAATAAATATATATATGTATATATATAATAAATATGTACTATCTATAAAGATATAATAAATATCTATAAATACATTGTATTTATTACATATATGATAAATATAATAAAAATATTACCAACTCAAGAATTTATTTATTGCTAATGAAGAGTTCGATGGAAAAACATCGATTCCTTTACCACATTATGAACAAGTCAAACAGTGGATTTCATACCTATGTTTACTTAAAGAATGTATAGTATGTATTCATTTATATTTATATGTTCTTTAATGTATTTACCATATATAATACATGTAATATATTTATATATTTTAGTTTATTACATTTATTATATATTTGATGTATACAGAATATATATTTATATATACTTATATATATACTTTATAAATATGTATATTTAATATATAATATATTTACTTATATTTTTATTTATTTTTATATTTATTATATTTGTAATATTTTTTTATTTTTATATATTCATTTGTTATTTTTATTATATATACAATGTATACAGTGTATTTAATGTACCAATAGTATATAATATATTTTTATATTCATCAGCATTGTTAAGTATATTATATATTTATTCAAATTTATATATTTAATTATTATATTTATTATATATAACAATACATTTATTTATGTTTTTTATTTATTATGTTTATTAAATACAATATATATCTATATTATGTATTTATAATGTTTGTTTTAAATTTATGATTTAATGTATGTATTTATTTATATTTATTTATTTATTATTTTTATTATACATAATGTACATATAACATATTTTTACACACTTTTTTTAGTTTTTATAGCCAATATCTATATCTATATCTATATCTATATCTATATCTATATCTGCATCTATATCTATGTAATGTAACTAGAATTAGGTTAGAATCTTCTAATTTGGGCAGAATTTCTCACAATCATTCCTTAAAGAAGAAAGAAGTATCAAGAATCTGTTCTTCACACAATCAATGACAAGTTCTAATGATAATGTAAATACAATAACATAGACATATAGTATAAATGTAATGTAAATTTGTAATGTAAATTTAATGTAAATATGAAGATATAAATGTGTAATATAAATCAGTAATGTAAACATATAATATAAATATAATAAAATATGATAATGTAAACATATAATAGAAATATAAGTACAAAATATAAGTATAATTTAAGTATGATGACAATGTAAATATATAATATAAATATGTAATATATGTGTAGATATATATACATATACATATACATATACATATACATATACATATACATATA
>NW_021605181.1:0-12284 GCF_004785775.1 Grammomys surdaster | reverse complement strand
ATATACATATACATATACATATACATATACATATACATATACATATATATGTATATATATAATGTAAATATGACTTTCAACAACACAATAGTATCATTAGATGTTGATAGTGGCCTTGAAAATATTTAAGCTCCATGTTCAAATGTCACTGAAAATTGTCTAAATTATACAAATTATATAAAATTATATAGATTATATACATTACATAATTTATATAAATCATAGGACATTATGTAAACTATGTAATATTATGTAAATTATCTAAATATTTGTGTCTTATGGAATTTGAATTTTGTCTTTAGATACACAAACAATCATTTGCTCATCTTTTTCTCAGCCAATTTTTAAAAATAAATTTATTGGATATTTTATTTATTTACCTTTATATTCATCCTATTAGAGCAGAAGACTCTTTAATAATAGTTTTCTAATTTTTAATTTTTTCATTTTTGGTATATTTTAATATTAAAAGTGTTCTATTGTGTATTTTTATTATTGGACATTGTTCATTGCATATTTTATTTATTGGATGTTATTTATTGCATATATTTCTAATTGTATATTTTTATTGGAGATTTTTCATTACATATTTTTATTGCATATTTTTTCATTGGATATTTTATTGGGTATTTTTATTGGATACTTTTATTGGATATTTTAATCACATATTTTTAATTGGATATTTTTACTGGATTTTTTTATTTTATATTTTACTCATTTACATTTCTTTGTAGGTGCAGTTGTACAGGAACTGATATGGTCTACTGATGAGTGCATGTGATTGGAGCAAATTTGATTAACCAGGCAATTAATAGCAAGGAATTGTCAAAACGAAACATACACGACAAAGGCAGGACCATATCTGTGATTTAAAGGAGAGCAGGGTCTACAGAGTTAGATCTAAAAGCCCAGTTTGCCCTTAGGCCCAGCACTGGCTTCCCACATAGCAGCAGGAGGCTCTGCAGTGGAACGAAGGCAATGGGTGGGCTGCTCTGTGTGTATGTGAGGCATTGAATTTCCCTGGCTTGAGCACAGAGGGCAGTGGGAGATGAAAAGAAGGTCCTCCCCAGAAAACATTGGTCTACTTACACAGAACACAGGCACACAGGTTGGTATCTCAGGTACTCCTCAATATGAGTTCTGGTGGATATTGTCCCCAAAAGTCATCCAGTTATCTGTCCACCTCAGACACCCAGAGTGGCTGGCAGCTCACTCCCACAATCTTGTCTGCAGACCACCTAGCACCCTGAGCTGAGGACAAGGACATATCAAAAGAAGGAATGAACATTCCACCCCAATCTGCTCCCTTGAAAACCAGGCCCTAGTCTCCGACTCTCAATTCTAAGCACTTACTAAGTAAGAATCTCCAGGTAACCAGGAAACCAGGCAACCATTATGAGCTAATCCCAACTCCCTCACAATCTCTTTCCTCTCTCTAACCCTCTACCACACATCCACCACACCCAAGCCCTTCAGGACACTGGGACCTAGAGATTGATCTGGCCTAGAGATTGACTGAGTACCTGCCTGATTGACCCCACCAAGGGGTCCCCTAAAACTGACTTCTAGTTCTCTGCTAGGGGATGCAGACATCTCTGACTCTAGCCACATTTTCTCAAGTTGCCAGGTAAAGACACCCAGACAAGAAGACCCTCCCAGGATGATCCTCAGCTGGTAGGACACCCAGTGGTGGAGTCAGAGAGCTCGTGGAATAGGGGAAGTCCGACACAGGCCACATGGGGTGGGGTCAGGAACCAACCTTCCCCATGGGTACTAGTACCAATACTTGCTTCTCACCTAACAGTAGGAGGCTCTGCATTGTAATCAGGGCAACCGGTGACATGGTCTGTGGGTTCCTGGGACCTTCACTTTCCCTGGTCTGAACCCAAAGTACAGTGAGAGATTAAACGAAGGCCCCCCAGAAAACCTTGGTCTACTTATCTGGACACACAGGTTTGTATCTCAGGTACCCCTCTGCCCCAGTTGGCAGGGATTCAATGAGACCCTAGGGAAGGGAGGGCTAACGATAAGACAAGAGATACAAAGAAGCAGAGGGTCTGAATGTCTGATCGAGTGCTTAAACTTTATTGTTTGGGTTGCTGTAATAAACACAAGCAGGAAAGAGGGTCAGGGTCCAGGGTAATTGTTAATTTCTTTGCAAGCATTCCTTAGCCCAAACCATTTTCTCATGAGCAAGAACACAATAAAACCTTTTTTAGGCTCAAGTTGCTAATTTTCTCTCCCAGGCAGGAAGGCAATAAACCTTAATTTAGGCTGTTTACTTAACTGACATTTGCTCTCAGGAAGAAGGAAATCTTGACACATAAAACCTTTAAATATGAGTTCTGGTGGATACTGTCCCACAAACTCATGCAATCATCAGTCCACCTCAGAGGCCCAGAGGGGCTAGCTGCCCACTTCCACAATCTCATCAGCAGGCCACCTAGCACCCTGAGCTAAGGACAAGAACATATCCAAAAGAAGGGATGAATAATCCATCCCAACCAGTTCCCTTGACACCCAGGGCCTGGCCTCAGACCACCAATTCTAAGAAACTACTAAGTAAGCATACACAGACAACTGACCAGGTATCCAGGCAACTACTTTTAGCTAATTCTACCTTCCTCACAATCTTTCTCCTCTCTCTAAGCCTCTACCCCACCCCCAACAAACCCATGCCCTTCACAAACCACCATGCAACACTCAGGGGAGCCTTTGCTATCCTTCCTTCCTCCAAAGGCCCCATGTCACTCTTACTATGGATCCTTCTTTCTATATCCTAGTACACACCAACCTACCTCCTTGTGCAGGGGCTAGGCAAACATACAATGCTGAGCTCTCTGAAAGGATTCAAGTGGACTGAAGGTGACAGGCACATAGACACAGAGTACAATGAGTACTTATCACTAGTCCCACCAGAATCCCTGAAGCAAAATTCCCCACATCAGCAACTCATCCTAGACCAATTCACACCAAAGTCACCTGAGAATACACATTGGAAATTCACAATGTGCCTTCAAACATTCTCTCCAAGTACTCAATACCACAGCATGATAACAATTGGCTGACAATCCACCTACCAATGTAACTATGTATGTATGCATGTATGTATGTATGTACGTACGTACATACGTATGTATCTATCTATCTATCTATCTATCTATCTATCTATCTATCTATCTATCATATCTATCTATCTATCATATCTATCTATCTATCATATCTATCTATCATCTATCTATCTCTCATCATATCTATCTATCTATCTATCTATCTATCTATCTATCTATCTATCAATCTATCTATCTTTCTACCTATCTTTACCCTATGTACCTAACTACATATCTACTTACCTAAATGTCTACCTACCTATGTACACACTTCTTACAATCTCCTTTTGGCTTGCTAGTATAGACACATTCAGATACATTTACTAAGACAGAAGCACCTCTCTCTGTTTACCAGATGATGAATGTCATGGTCATTTGTGAAATGCTTTTCACTGTCCACCAGCAAGCCTTCCTTTCATGAGTACTGATAGTCTCTAGAAGTACCCCCACTGCACTGTCGAGGGCTAAATTTTCAGCTGGTGGACGAAGACCCCTCTAACACCTACCAGGAGAGAAGTCTGACATTGTTTTCTACTTCTCCCTCTCTACCAAGCTTCCTCGAGACATCTGTTCTGAATCCTTTAAAAATTACACTTAATGGCAGTAGAGCATGGAGAATACCAACTGCTAGGCTGCATGGGGACTCTCCCTCTGTCCTTTCTGAATCAAAAAAATGATCTAATTCCTGCTCCCTCCCAACCTCTTTCCTCCTTCTAACTCTCCATCCCATCTCCACAACACCCAAGGATAGGAGAGCCCAGCTTAAGGTGAAATTCCCTAAAACCTCTGCATTGTCTCAAAGAGGTGAGATGATGGGCCATGGAGAGTCATAAGGGTCTTGGAACAGCACATTTTTGCTAGTCACTGAGAGGCTGTTTGGCTCCATTAAGTACTGAAGGAAGCATATGACAGGAAAGTAGCCACACAAGATTCTCAAAAGTATTTACAGGAAAAACCAGCTTAAATAAATTTTAATAAGGATTAGAATTCTATGTAAACATACTATTATGGATATTTTGCCTGCCTGTCTTTGTACCACATGCATCCCTAGTGCCCAAAATATCTAGAATAGGGCCAGAGGGTAAGGGCTCTGGAGCCCTTAGAAGTGGAATTTTAGAAACAGACGGAGTATAAGCTGATACCTAAGTACTGGGAATTGTACCTAGGTCCTCTGGCAGAGAAGTGGGACCTCTTAACTGCTGAATCATTTCTCCAGCCAAAAACTAGGATTCTATCCTAAAGTTCTGACAGGCAACCAGACCAAATGACAATATCCTAAATTGTTTGGAGGAATCTCTTGGACCAAGAAAGCACAAAACCCACAGGGAAGTTTCATACACTTGGCACCAGATTTTTTGTTCTAAAGTCTTTGTTTGGGGAGAACATTATTTTCCAAGGTGTAGTAATTCCAATATAACTATTTACTTTTTTTTTTCCTGTGACAGGGTTTCTCTCTGCCACTATGGCTATCCTCAAATTTCTTCTGTATACCAGGATGGCCTCAAATTCACAGAGATTCCGCAGGCCTTTGTCTCCCCAACCCTGATATTAAAGGAATGTATCACCACATGTAGATATAGTTAGTTAGTTAGTTAGAAAGGTAGGTAGTTAAGTGAGTAGGTGAGTAGGTGAGTAGGTGAGTGAATAGATGGATGGATGAATAGATTGATTGATTAAGAAAGCATATAAATAATCAGTGTGCTTACAGCTTTTGGAAACACCCACTATATTCTTTTTCCCTTTTGGTTTTCCTGCCCTTCATTTTATCCTGCCAACCCTCCAAACTTAAGCCTACACTCCATTTCTCTTCCATCTTCATATTCCATCTTCCATTCTACTATGAATCCAAGAAAATCAATACAGATACTTTTTTTTTGTCTATGATCCCTCTTCTTGTTAATTTCTCTAAGTTAGCAGACAAAATAATGGCCTCCATCACAACATTTTCATAGATGTGTGCCATTTAACATTATTCATCCCTCTCCCCTACTCCACTCCCACACTCCTGATGCTCCTTTTCTATCTTGTGGGTCTCCTAACTCCTCTCAAATAGTCATTCTGCCATTTGGTTGAAAGCAGCCCATTCTACTAAGAACTTCATCCATGAATGGTCTTGAAATCATTATTCACACAACCCAATGTGTGAAACAGCATACATGTCCTTTGCCTGATGAGTGTTTATTCAAAATGCTTAGTCTGGACCATTTCTCCATTTTGTTGATTGGGTTACAAGGCCTCACACTTTAGCCTAAGCTGGCTGATCTTAAAAATCCTTCCATAAATGTCCTTGTAAGCTTGAGCCACCATGCCCAGACTGATGCAAAATATTGATAGGAAATTTTATAATGCACTTGACAGAAAACCACAGAATAAACTCAGCAGCATAGGATAAAGATAATACAATGTGTTATGATGCAACTGGAGTGAAACCCTCAACTGCAAAGTATTCAAACTGAAATAATAAAGCCTGATATTTCAAATGAACTTTTAAGGCATCAAAGTGTCATTGTATTAACTTAGGCTAACATGAAAATCATGAGTGCCTGTTTCCCAAGTGCTGGGACTGAAGGCATGCCTCACCACACCACTCTAAGATCTCTATATTTGTGAAATTTTTTCATGGGTTACATGAGATTGTTTATATTTGTTTAGGGGCGATTTTTTTCTATCACTACCACATTCATCACTAAGATATTAACCCACCCCAAACAGATGCATTCTTGCTACAAAAATAGTCATGACAGGCAGTTCATGAAGGAAAGAGTGATCTGTGTGGTTCATATATAGTATTGTGGGAAAAATTTTAGAGGCTGCAGTGGTGGAGCCCCAGGGGTTTCCACGCTGCATCTGGTCCCAAATGCAGGAGGAATATCTATTGTTTCAGTAGCCTGGAGGATTTGGCGGTGGCAGGCCACAATGACATGAGGAAGTCCTTGGTTCCATAAAGGTTTATTGTCATGGCAGATGGTGGATAGATCTAAGCATACCCCCACAAAACTCAGGGTAGTCCCGAGTTATATAGCGAGGGAGAAAGGGAAGGATCTGGGGAGCCATGCTTAATTTGCTCTACCCTCGTGCCTTCATTAGAATGTAAATCCCTAAGCCCTGAGGCCTATAGTCACACCCTTTACACATGCACTTTGGGAGGGGCTGTCTGGCTTTCATTACCATGTAAATCCCTATGCCCTGAGGCCTATAGTCTGGCCTATGTGACTGAATAATGTAATTCTATGGAGACTGGACTGCTTTTCAGGACCCTGGGTTCTTGGGGTGTGCCGAACTCCTGCCGGTTCTCCTGAAGAGTCTCAGGGTTCTAGGCAACTGCTCAACCATGACCCAGGATACCCTTATGTAGTCCCATATAGTATTATTTAAGTATTTATTGGAACTGTATAAATAAATGTATACCTTTAAGAATAAATGTCATGGTCTTTGGTGCATGTAAATGAAATAATCAAAGCCAACTTCTAAACTCAAGTCCAGATGTATAAAAACAAAAGAAATAAAAGTGCACTGAACTTGGAGCATAACTCAGATCCTACTGTAAGATACATGTGGCATCAGGTCACTTTGTTTATCAGCAGATGATGGGGGATATTGATCCCTCCAAGGCAGCAATTTTTTTTTGTCAAATTCACATCTTAGCTTAAATAAATCTGTATGTCTTACCTGACAATAAATTATTTTCCTGTGTGGGAATGAGCTAGCCATTAGTTTCTCAAAGTATGTATCTTATGCACACAGGCAAAACTGGAAGGGATCATATTTATGATTATGATAATAATGAAACTCACAATACTTCAATCTGAGGAGAAGTTAAAAATATGTGTGGTGATCTCTTGAGTTTGGTACCTAACATCACGAGAAAATAATTATAATGACTGTTAATGATCTGTACAGTTGTATAAACCTCAACTAATATTTATTCTAAAGCTGGGCAATAATGGTTCATGCCTTTAATCCAAGCATTAAAGAAACAGAGGCAAGCCTGGTCTAAAAAGCCAGTTCCAGGACACCCAGAGTTACACAGAGAAACCTTGTCTTGAAAAACCATGAGAGAGAGAGGGCGGGGGGAAGAATGAGAATTACTTTTTTAAATCCTATTCAGACAAAAAATATGTTTTTTTATATTTCATGTTTTCTTGTGAAGTTTAGACACATTGTTAATTGTTATCAGGTGCAGAAAGAAGAGCTTAATGCTAATTTAGCCTTGCTTAAAATATGCAAGGCTGTGTTTTCAAGCCTCAGCATGTAAGAAACAAGGAAAACAAATATTTTAAAGAAGCTTGAGAGGTGGATCAGTGGGTGAGAGTAAGTATTACACTTACAGAGGACTGAGTTCAGTTCTTCACATCCACATGGTGGTGCCTTACAACCATTTGTAGTTCCATTTTCAGGGGTTCCAATATTCTTTTCTGACATCTAAAGGCACCAGGAACATAATCAACACACATACATACCTACAGGCAGAACACTCATGTACATAAGATAAACTAACAAACAAAACAATAAAGTAAAACACAATTCTTAAGACTAGAGTGATGGCTTAACAGTTAAAAGTGCTTGCTCCATTTTAGTGGTCCCTCCTAGTTTGGGTACCAACAGCTAGATTGGAGGGCTCACAACCCCCTATAACACCAGCTCCAGAGCAGATAATTGACTCTGCTGGTCATTCTGTGGAGTTTCAATCCTATTCTCTACACTCCAGACCCTCACCCCCACCCCAGGCAATCATTCACTCAACACTTCCATGATAGTTTCCAAGCTCCATCCACTGTTTGGCTGTGGGTGTGTGCATCTGTCTGAGTGAGCTGCAGTCTGACTGTCAGCTGTCTAAGTGTGGTGCCTCTCAGAAAACAGTCATGCTCATGTCTGCAAACATAACACAGTATCATTAATATTGCTAGAGACTGGTATTTGTACATGTGTTGGGTCTCAAATTGTTCCCAATTTTGGTTTATTGTTCTCTCAGTCTCTGCTCCATCCTCAGTCCCTGCATTTACTGTAGACAGTATACATTTTGGTTTAAAAGTCTTGGAGGTGGGTTGGTGCCTCTATCTCTCAACTAAAGTTAGCATCTGGCTACAGGAGTTGTCCTCTTCAGGTTCCATATCCTCAATATAGTGAGTCACATGTAAGGTCACCCCCATTGTTCTTTTCCCAAGTCTGTGTCTCATCCTGGAGATGCCCCCACCTTCTCACTGATATCACTTTGAGATTTTCATCCCTTCTCATGGACATCTGGCCATATCTTCTGTCCCTTCTCATACCTGATTCTCAACCTATCATATCCCCCTCCCCATCTCCTCTCCCTCCTAGCTCCCTTTATCCATCTGCCTCCAATGACAGTTTTATTCCCCTTCTGAGTGAGATTCAAACATCCTTGCTTGGGCCTTCTTGTTTGGTTTCTTTGGGTCTGTAGAGGGTAGTATGGGTATCCTGTATTTTATGGCTAATATCCACTTATAAATGAGTACATATTATGCATGTCCTTTTGGGACTGGGTTATCTCACTCAGGATGATATCAAGTTCCATTTATTTGCATGAAAAATTCATAATGTCTTTGTTTTTAATTGCTGAATAGTATTCCATTGTGAATATGTACTACATTTTCCCTATCCACTCTTCCATTTAGGGACATCTAAGTTGTTTCCAGTTTCTGTCTGTTATGTGTAAAGCTGCTCTGAACATAGTTGAGGAAGTATCCCTCTGATAGTGGGCCATCTTTTGCATATATGGCCAGCTAGATCTTGAGGTAGAAATGTTCTCAGTTTTCTGTAAAACTGCCAGATTGGTTTCCAAAGTGGTTTTACAAGTTTGCACTCCCACCAGCAGAGGAGGAGTGTTCTCTTTGTTCCACATCCTCTTGAGCATGTGCTACCACTTGAATTTTTGATTTTAGAGATTCTGATGGATGGTAGATGGAATCTCAGTGTAATTTTTGATTTCCGTTTCTTTTTGAGACAGAGTTTCACAGTGTAGACCTGGCTATCTTGGACCTTGCTATTTAGATTAGGATGCCCTGGAAGTTAGAGATCTGCCTGCCTGTGTCTTCGACCCAGGTGCTGAGATTAAAGGCATGTATGTTTTCTCTGTTCTCTCCCTCTCTGTGTTTCCATTTCCCCTTCCAGATTCCTCTTCCTCTCTCATCCTTCTTCTGATTTCTGGGTAAAATTCATTACGTGCTTGGTTGTCAATGGCATTTCTGACGCTTGTCTTTGTGGAAGGTTGTTAGCTCATTCTAATCTGATTTTACTTGTGGCTACAAAGATGATGGTTTCAACAGATATGTGGTCAATTGGTGACTCTTCATGAGTAAAAATAGCCTAAGACAATTTGTCTCTAGACTTATAACATTTCTATTCACCACAACCACCAGAGAAGTTCTAACCAGCTAATTAGCTTCAAGAAATTGTAACCTAGACTTCTACACAAACACAGACATGCACACACATAGACTCTGCCCAACATTTGGAAATTCAGTTCATGCCAAACTTTATAGTCTTAATACAGCAGTTACTTAGTACCACTGCACAGAGGACAAGCACCTGGATTTGACACAAGGATTCAAGGATTCCTGGCATATATGCACCCAATTTGTATAGATGTTTTTGTAAATGGACTGATTAGTTTCCAGAAAATCTGATATAGGAGTCATAGGTACTAAGAAAGAAGCTGCCACAGTTGTAAAAGTTTAGAGGGTTGTAGAAAAAGGCTTTCGTTATGGTTTCCATGGGTAAGAAAAGCCTTGTAAGCAGATTTAAGATTACATAATTTGAATGATGTCCATCTGTGAGTCTGATTTACCTAGTAACTAGCCCTAGGAAGGTTAGGCCTGGAAATACTGATGAGAGGGGGGGGAATGGGAGGATGAGATGGTAACTAGTTAGTTTTCAGGTGAAAGACAATAGCCAAAGCAGTGTTTTACTATCTGTGGGCTGCTGCCACCTCCACATACAGCTGAGGGACAGGGCTTCTTTCTCTTGGCAGCAAACCTGCACGGTCAGGTGGTTCAAAGGCACCACTCTAGGGGAGCAGTGTGCTGTCACCCACCGAACAGACTAGTGAGGGTGGCACTGTGCAATACCCCCTGGAGAATACCCTACTGTGGTGGGCAGGCTGCCCAGACTATGGAGCCGGCTTGCCACAGGACATGCCTCTCTCATCTGTAGCAGCTGTATTGCACTGGCAGCTCTATCTCTGTCTCTGCTGGTGGCCATGTTACTTTTTTTTTAACTCAGGATGTCTAAGACAGTAGATTTAGTTCAAAATAACGTCAGTTAAAGTCCAACAACACATAGAACGACAACCAATGCACAGACAGTTCACCATGAAAACAGAAAAACAACACAGACAGCTCACCCCTGTCATGAGTTATGCATAAACCAGGTGATAAAGACAGTTCTCACCCCTATTACAGATACACAAACCAGGTTACACAATCAAGACATAGAAAAACTGCCAGTGAAATAATCCAAAAACCATATGACGTGGCCAGCCTAAACTGGATCTAATTTAACAGATTCAGGTTTAATTGGCCAGCCTACACTAGACCAAATCTAAAAGATTTCTAATGCCACCAGCAAAGAAAAACACAGAATTAGACACAGATGCGCAGCCAGAAGATCACAGCAAGCTTCGCCCCAGGGCAACGGTGGCCGAAGACCACCTTCAAGCTGAGAAGGGTTGTTCCTGACCCTATCTCCCATACAAATGAACTCCAGAGCGTCCTCCAGAGAACTGTGACCTGCAGTGTCCCGACATGTCTGATGCACTGTTTCTACTACTCACGAATTCCCTCCCAGATCTTGTACCCTGACTCTATTCCAGGGTCCCTGACCCTTTCCCAGTGTTGCAAAATGCTCTCTATGGCTTGCCCAGTTCATTCCCCTGCCACAAGAAAGAAACCAGGCTACACAAATGGTCCCCCAGTGCACAGAAACTTTATAGACACAGTACACACAGATAGTTGCCCCTGCCATGGGCACAGACACTTTACAGATTCAAAAACAAAGAACACACAGCACAGAGACCTGCTCGAGGATGTGGACCTCTGATCCCTGGAGCTGTGGGGTATGAGGGAGTGAATAATCTCAGTGGGATGTCCATAATGTTAGGTTCTAAGATCCAGAACCAGGGAACTCGCTCCCACAGAAACTCACGGACTGGACTCGCTGCAATTAACATGAGGTTTAATGATTCTAGTATACTGGGGTTCTCTCCCATGCAGGCAAGAAGAGAACCCTGAGTTGGTGCTTAGAATAGTTTTTAAGGGGTAGAATAGAGAAACAGTGACTAGGCACAATATGATTGGCAGAACAGTGTGGCTTTTAAACTGAATGGTCTTTGAGGAATGAGATGGCAAGGACCTCCCTTGTCTATCTAAGTGCTCTTGGCCTTCCTAACCCACAGGTGGGTTCCCTACCTCATGGTCTGAGGAATGTTAATCAGCCTCTTCCTTCCTCCTCTGAATGTTAATCCAGCAAGTGTCCTCTGACTAAGGAATGTGCCCCTACAGAGATGTGTTCTGGGACAGTGGGATTCTTTCAATTTTAAGTTCAAACAGAGACCTGAAAGTTTTACATTTAGACCTGAAAGTCCTATTTAGTGATAAAAATGAAAATAAATATAGAAAATTTTGGTAAATTTGTTAAACCATATAAGGAAGATGTGATTAAAAAAATGACTAACAAAGAAAAAAACGTAGAAAATATCTAAACTGATTTTTAAATAATTCCTAGAAAAACTGAAGGTTGACCTGGAAAAAATTTCTTATGACATTGAATGTGATTTAAGCAGCACAAAGAAAGTCTCAGCCAGGGCATAGCAGTCCTTCAGGGTCCTACAGATTCCCTCATTTTTATTGTATAGGCAAATAGCATCTGTCTTAGGTCACCTTCTGTCAATACAAATTACCTGTCATTAGAAATCCCTGCCAGTCTCAGGGCCCCTGTCTTAGGTAGGTAAAGACTACAAAGGAGTTGTCTGCCATTGACTAACTATTCTTGGTGAAGGCTGACCCAAACCTGGGCAGAAGGGTTCTCTTATGCCAGCAACACAAGCACCTGCTTTGTAACTGCCTGGGACTGGATCTTCTGTCTGTGAAAGTGGCAAAGAACTATCAGTCCGGCTGTGGCTGCCCCAAAAGCTAGGACTCCCAAAGACTAGGACCT
>NW_021605180.1:0-15427 GCF_004785775.1 Grammomys surdaster | reverse complement strand
TGCAATCAAGCCAAGGCCCTCTCCTAGTCCCTTGAGTCCTACTTATAATCCCTCCAAACACCATGTGTCAGAGACACTAAGGTGGCCCCAAATAAAAAAAGAAAAATTAGTTCAAACCTTTGGGTGTCACTTGAACAATGGCTTTCAAATTTTCGTAAAACTTTTGAACTCCTGAGGATATTTTTCCTACACAACTTTAACGATTAGAATGTGTACAATCTAGCCACAAAACAATACAAAAGTCTGGAGGCAGAAGCAGGTGGATTCCTGTTTTTGTGGTACCTTTAATACCAGTGCACAGAAGGCAGATCTCTGTCAGTTTGTGGCCAGCCTGGTTCTACAGATCAAGTGCTAGAATAACAAGGGCTACACGAAGAAACTGTCTGGAAAAAAATTTTAAAAAGAAAAGCTGAAGTATAAAATCAAACTGAATTTTGATAACCCAAGTAGAGGTAGAGGGTGGGTAAGAATGTGATCTGGTTGTTCTGTCTTATAAACATGATAACTGTTTTGCAGATTACTGTTCCTTTATACCTAATTATACTTACTATATAGAAAATAACAGGAAAATCGGCTTGGCTGTGGTTACATTGCCTCCAGCTCTCCTGAAGAACTGTGGGCTGAATCTAAATAGACAATTAAGAATTTCCCTTCTTTATTATGCTAGAACACGCTCTTTATATGTGCTCTTTATAGAGGCATGCCACTAAAATCGAAGGTGGGGTGGTGGTGAAATCTTTACCTTTTAATTCCAGTAACTACCATCAGTCTCCTCAGTTATCAGAGTCAAATGCAAACGTTTAACAAGTATAATACATCATTACATTTTCCAGAATTTCTTCCAAATGATAATTTAAAAATTAAAATTCCTAACCAAATCCAGGATCAGCAACTAGTTACTGGGTGATGACCGATTATAAACATAAAAGCAACTACATAATTAACAAGTCAAGTCTACTTTGGCTCTCAAATCGAGTAACATAGAGGTGGAAAACTTTGTTAGGATAGATGTGCGCATATGTGCATACCCATGTGATAAATTCTAAATGGGTTGTTATTATTTGTTTGTTTTTCTTTGCACAAGTCTATGATTTGTTATTTTGAGGAGAGCCAACCTCTGTCAAGATCAATCAGGAAGAAGGACAGCAATTTGTTAGAGATTGCACATACCTCTAAAATTTCCACGCATACCTTCCATGTTTAAAGTGTTATAGTAAACATTCTTTAAATTCTTGGCTGAAGCCTAAGCAGAAAAACCGTCTGTGTTGACAACAGCATTTACTGCCTGGACTGAATCAGAAAAGTAGCAGATTTTGAAATGTTTGCTTGGACTAGAAAAGGTAACCTGAAAAAGAAGTTTCAAATGGGAAGCTGAGTTTTTCTTCCCAGGCTAAGTTATTGGACTTTTTGAAAAAGTCTGCTACTTTTATCTTACGTAATTAAAACTTCTTATATTAAACATCGTTAAAATGCTGTTTTCTTTTGATAACATTTTCGTGAAATGCATTGGTAAAAGATCCAACAAGCCATAAACATGAATAATGTTAATGCCTGCCACTTGGAAGCACAGAGATTAGTAGGCTAGTCACTAAATAAAATGAAAATATTACCTAAAGTTTCTAAGTATCTACAACATCTAAAGTGGGATTTATTTGGTGGGCTGCAATAAGTTCTCAGAACATTTGCTGTAACTCAGGTAGAAATAGGCAAGTCTGTAGTCCAAAAGGGTATTTCAGCTAAAATAAGTCAATTCTCACATCTGCAGTGGTTTAGAGATGGTCACTGTTGTGTTTCTGCAGCTCTTCAGGCTAAGCGACCTTTATCAATGCTTTAGAGGGTTAGGCAGATTCATTTCCCTTTTGTTCAACAACACCTCATCTCTATGTAAAACCTGGTCTCCAGTCCCACTATCCAATATCTGCCTTACATTAGGTCTTTCTTCCGGGATATTACACAAAGTAATTACATTATAAAAAGCCTCCAGATCACTCTGCTCAAATGTTACAGATGGTTTCAGTGATGATCCAGGAGCAAGGGAACTTCCTCCAATGATTCTCAGGTTGATAACTTTGATTTTCCAAGTATTTTCCACAAAAGGGCTATGGATAAGTCCAAAAATTTGTTCAAATATGCCCAAACAAGAATTTCCTCAGTGGACAGTGCCTGCAACTCCAACCATAACTAATCCATGAGGAGAAGATGCACATTTTAGTCCCTGAGGATCAAGGTTGAGACTGAGAAAAAGAAATTCCTCTCTCACTAATGACAGTCAGCGAAGACTCACAATTTCAGCTCCTTGGTAGTCTGTCATGTTTTGTTCTGAGGTATTATAATAAAACCTAAGCTTGACATCATGCCAGAAGTGCTGTGGGCCCCATTCCTCTTGAGGTGGTCCCATAAAAGGATTCTGAGAATTAAGAAGTTCAAAGAACCAGTGACAGAATTCTTCAACTAAGCGATGAAAATCAACCTTTTCAGCTTCTTTATCTGCCTTCTCCTGCTGCTCAAAGAGTTGGATGCCCCCTGTCTTTGTAACTGGCTCTGCTGCCTCCTTCAGTTTGGGTGACTGTTTTTCCCAGTAATCTTTTGCATACTGAATAAGATTGTGTTTTTCAGTCATTGGAGGTACAACCACTCCTTGTGTTCCCAAATACCTAACTATGACTTCTCGGTGGACTTTCTTGCGCCTCAGAAGTTCTTCTACATTTTGGCTATACTCTAATATTGCACGAATAGCATCTTCGCGGTCCACAGGCTGCACCAGGCGGTTGGTGATGGTGTCGCAAAGGGCCAATGTTGTACTTACCAATTTTCTATTTTTTAAAAGAATTTTCATTAAAAATTTCTCATTTTTCATAATTTTTTTGGTTTTGTCATCCGTTTAATTACATTTTTCTATTCATTTTGTTATTATTTTCTCAAGTTTACACTTTTGTTTCTCAAATCTTCACTAGTTTTTTTCAACAATGTCTCCAAAACAATTTCTTCTGATAAAATTGAACATTTACTGGAAAAAAAATTGAAAAAATTGAAAGCGTTGTTGAAAAAAACTAGTGAAAATTTGAGAAAATTGATAAGGAAAACATTGGATATGAAATGGAATATGATTCAAAACAATTTTTTCTGATAAAATTGAACATTTACTTGGAAAAAAAATTGATCAAATTGAAATCATTGTTCAAAAAACTAGTGGAAAATTAAGAAAAATAGTGAAAACTTGAGAAAAATACAAAACGAACAGAAAACATTAATTAAACAGATGACAAATCGAAAAGTTATGAAAAAGACGAAATTTCTAACAGAAATTCTTAAGAAAATAGAAAGTTGATAAGGAAAACATTTGATTTGAAAAGGAATGGGATTTGAAACACTTTTTTTCTGATAAAATTGAACATTTACTTGGAAAAATTTGTTAAAATTGAAAACATTGTTGAAAGAACTAGTGAAAAATTAAGAAAAATAGTGAAAACTTGAGGAAAACAAACAAACAAACAGAAAGCTTTAATTAAACAGATGACAAATCCAAAAAATTACCAGAAAAGAGAAATTTGTAACAAAAATTCTTAACAAAATAGAAAAATGAGTTACCCAGACCTAATTCTCATATGGGGCCGAGGCTTGATATATCTTTTTTATTCCAAGAAGGCATGGCTTGATGCCCGCCAGAAAGATTAGTAAAACAAATAGACACTTCCACAAAGTCAGACCAAATATAGATAAATGACAATTGACATCCAGGGAAGAGAGATCTCCCTGAGAATTCCCTTCTTTTATCATTTCCAGATAAAAAGGGGCCACCCATGGTGTTTGTTGTGGGAGGATCTAATCCCGATGCTGGCCCCCGGGGCTTGCACTCCTCAGAATTTAGAGGGGCCATTGACAAGGACATGGAACAGCTAAAACCTGGTATCACTAATCTGGAATAATTCCTCGTTTCGTTGTCTGAAAGGCTCCCCCCAAAACACAGGGAGCTGGATCTGCATTTCCTTCTGCAAGGGGGACTCTGTGCTGCCCTCAAGGAAGAATGCTGTCTTATACTGACCACGCTGGGGTAGTTAGAGAAAGTATAACCAACATCAGAGAGAGATTAAAATGGCAAGAGAAACAGTGAGAACAAGAAGGGTGGCTTAAAAACTGAATCTCTGTATATATAATGTAATATTATGTATATATATGTATATATGTATATATAATGTAGTATTATGTAATATATAATATATAATGTAACATTATATATTACATATACTACATATATATTCTCTCTAAATATACATATACAACATATATAATACATATTGCATAATATACAATGTAATATTATGTAATATATATATAAATATATATTGTAAATATATCTCATATGTACTATACATTTAATTAATATGTATAATATGTACTCATACATTTGACACACATATATTGATAAGAGACTTTTCATATAATACATAATGTTTGCAGTTTTATAAATTATATATTATACTCTGAAGAAATAATATTTCGCATATATATACATATATGGAACAACGTACATGCTTCACAGTTTGGCTTAGGTGGGTGGCATCCTTTGTTATCGCTTTTGAACATCTAATCAATAAAACGTGATATCCAAGAATAGCGTGCTTTTTCAAGCACACCTCAGAATTCACATGTAGTATAAAATACTCTACCATAAGAATACACTTGTTATATGAAATAGTCTAACGTCAGAATGTCCGTTTCTTCATTCCTTTTCACCCAAATTTAGGACGTTAATTTCTAAATGTGGTTTAAAATTATATTTAAATAATTCAAATAATCTTAATTTTATTTTGCACCTTAACTTCTAAATGTATTTCTAAATAATTTAAAAATAATTTCTAAATAATTTTAAATAGAATTAAATAATTAAATAATTTTAAATAATTTTTATGTCAATGTCTGCCATGATGCATAAAATCATAAACCATCATCTTATTTTTTAACTTTTCACACTGTTCTTTCATCAGATAGAAGATCTGAAGAAGTAAAATTTCACGTTCAGTGATAATATATTCCTGACTCCCATAATATCAACTGATTATACTTTGGCAACAATATATTATATATTATACTCTAAGGAAATAATATTTCACACACACACACACACATACATATGTACATATATATATATATATATAAATATATGAAATAACATACATGCTTATCAAATTTTCTTATGTGAATAGCCCCACCTAAAAAATTAAATCAATATTGCTCAATAATAAATTCATTACAGTGAGTAACGAATTTATTATTGACCAGTATCTATATATAAATTTATGTTTCATACATATAAATGTATATTATATTGATTATATATAGATACATGTAAATGTATTGATTATAATAGATAATAGGCATGAATGTAATATAAACATAAATAAACATATATTATGAATGTATATTACATATTATGTGTATATATAATTAATATGCATAATATGTAATAATTATAGTTTTTCACTAATATTTACTGACAACATATTCTTTCCTCATAAAATATATACTAATTATAGTTTTATAAGTTTTATAGTATATATTATATTATGAAGAAATAATATTTCACATATATATATATATATATATATATACACATATAATGAACATACTTGCTTATCAAAATGGCTTAGGTGAATGGTCCCAACCTAAAAAAACTCAATACTTATCGATAATAGATTCATTACTCATAAATTATTTCACATTTATTGATATATATCAGTAAACATATATATTTATATTATATATGAAAATATATCATATATTGTAATTATGTACATAAGTACATATTTTTATAAGTTAGATATAAATATATATACATATAGACATATGCATATATTATAAACACATTATACAATCCTATATAAATATACATTATTTATATATCATATATTTTACATATGTAATTAGCATATATAACATATATTGATTACAGCTTTCAGTCACATTTATCGATAATATATTCCTTACTCCTACCTATCATACTTATGGGTTATACTTTTACATATTATATTTTATACCCATATATTCCCCAGCTGCCTCCATCTTGAATTCACTTCCGTTCTTTCTCTCATTTGGAAACCAGGTTTCTCAGACACAAAAATCTAATGGAACCCAGGTCAAGGTTAAAAGCTGAAGTAAAATCAATATAAAAAATAATCAATATAAACAATGTAATCCACATAACCAATATAATCAATATGAAAAATAAACACAACAGAGTGAGAAGCGTTCCAATTGCATGAAGTTCTGCCTCTCTTCCGATGGTGAAAATCTCCATCCCTTATGTTTAAATAATCATATAGGCACAATATGTGAAACGTTATTGAACTATCCAATAATAAAAAAAGACATATTGAATTTCTTCATTGCCATTACTCATTTTCAGATGAAAATTTGTTACTGATATGTAAATGTAATGTAAATATAATATCCAATAATTAATAGATAAGGATATTTTAACTTATGTCATATCATATTATATTTAACATTATTATATAATAGCATATTATATAATAATATTAATGCATATTATAGTGTATAACATTTGCATAATATTATCCAATAATAAATAAAATATATTCGCATTGGTCATTATACGTTTTCAGGTTGAATTTTTTTAAATTGTAAATGTAACATAAATAAAATATCTAATAATAAATGAAGGTATCATATTATATTAAATATATCATAGTATATTTAATATTACATTGTTATTATAAATTAATATATTATATACTAATATTAATATATCAGTATGCTCTATTGTATAGAGTGTATTTTACGATTTAAAAAAGGATATATTAAATTTGTTCATGGCAATGATCCATTTTAAGATTGTTATCTTAATATATTAATATATATTACATATTATTATAATATTATAATATTATATAATATATGTTAATACATTAGTATATATTATTAATTGTATATAATATATAATGTGTATTATATTATATATTGTATATAGCATATAATATATTATATACTTGCATATAATATATATTTATATATATTAAATAATACTTAATATATAATATAATAATATATAATACAAAAAGTAATGTATAATGTAACGATATTGTATATTATATTAATATATAATATATATTATATAATATGTTAATATTCATATATTATTATGATACATTCTATATATTATCCAATAATAAAAAACAATATATTAAATTTGTTCATGGCAATCATACATATTCAGATCTTAACTTTTTTCCGAAAAGTAAAGGTAAATGAAATGTCAATAAAGTATCCAATAATAAATAAGACTAGGTAAAATTTATCCTATTTTATCATATTATACTATATACTATTATATATTAATTCATTATATAGCAACATTGATATATTATTGTAATCTATTATATTATCCAATAATAAATGAGAATATATTGAATTTCTTCGTGGCCGTTACACAGTTTCAGTTGATAATAAGATAAGCTTCAGCCATTGGACAGCGTCTATGCATTGGGTGTTCATATATGACCGTCTTCTTGTGTGACTTCTCATTGAATTTGATTGCTTTTATTAATACAGAAAATAAAAAGATAAATAGTGAATAAACGATTGACAATTATTCACAAATAACTGCGAATACTGATCCAGCATCCACCACTGATGATCAATATCTGTGATCAATACTCTATTAGCTACAGGTCAGGGTTCACTCTATTTATTATTATTATTCCTGTTATTATTTTACTCATCAAATTTTAATCTTTGTTTTCTTGACTGGGATGGTGAGCAGGTGTCGCCTCAAGGGCATGACGTCGTGAGCGTGACATCGAGCATGTGATGTCACGGACGCGACATGAGAACGAATCATGGGTATGGCATCACGGGTCTGACACGTGTGTGACACCACGGGAGTGAAATCGCGGGGGTGACATTGCGGGGGTGACATCGCGGAGGTGACATCACGTGTATCACATGTGTGACATCACGGGTGTGGCATGAAGGATGTGAAATTACGAGTGTGGAATCGCAGCTGTGACATCATGACTATGACATCATGGGTATGACATCATGAGTATGACATCATGGGTATGACATCACATTGTGACATGGGTATGATATGGTCAGAATCATGGGTGTGACACCATGAGTGTGACATCATGGCTATGACATCTCATTGAGACATCATGGGTATGATATCGTGGGTATGACATCATGGGTATGACATGGTAAGAATCATGGATGTGACATCATGAGTATGACATCATGGGTGTGACATCACGGGTATGAAATCATGTTGTGATATCATGGGTATGACATCAGGGGTTGACATCATGGGTATAACATGGGTATGATATGGTAAGAATCATGGATGTGACATCATAAGTATGACATCATGAGTGTGACATCATGGGTATGACACCATGGGTGTGACATCATGGCTATGACATCATGGCTATGGCATCATGGGTATGACATCCCGGACATGACATCATGGGTATGACATCAGGTGTTGACATCAGGGGTTGACATCATGAGTATGACATCATGGGTATGACATCATGTTGTGACATCATGGGTATGACATCATGTTGTGACATCATGGGTATGAGGTATGACATCATGGGTGTGTCATCATGGGCGTGACATCACGGGCATGACATCATGTTGTGACATCACGGGTGTGACGTCACGGGTATGATGTCACGGGTATGACATCATGCTGTGACATCACACTGTGACATCACGGGTATGACATCACGGGTGTGACATCACAGACATGACATCAAGCTGTGATATCACGGACATGACATCACGAGTTATCTCTGGGAAGGTGGATGTCTTCCACAACTGACACAGGAAGAGAATCCACACTCCCCTATAGGAGGCGAGCAGATAGTGAGTCATGGCAGCGATATTGTAATCGATAGATACGAATACAATTCTATTAATATTTATATGTATCTTCTATAGCCTATATAATGTAATGTATATTATATAACAATATAGTATGTGAATATAATGTTGACTCTTAATATGTTAATAATTATTATATTAATCAATATTATATACTGATATAATCAATTGTATATTGATTATATCAAATATTATAATGATCAATATTATATTTTGATATGATTATATTATATGGTATTGTATATAGTGTAATATATAGTACCATACATATAAAATATGGTACAAACTATGTATATGACACACTACACAATAGGATAAAATATATTAATATAACCTTAACATATATCTTAATACAGCATATCATATTACTATAATTATACTGTATAATACATAGTACCATACATATAAAATATGGTACAAACTACGTATATGACACACTACACAATAGGATAAAATATATTAATATAACATCAATATATATCTTAATATATATCTCAATATATATCTTATATATAATATGATGTTATGTAGTATATAATATAATATATAATATTATAATTTTATATAATATATATTATATATAATATGATGTTATATATAATATAATATATATTAATATAATTACAATATTATATAGTATAATATAATCATAATATAATATATAATATACTATGAATATGTAAATATAATATATAAATATAATATATAATATAAAATATATGATATATTACATATATGTATATATATTTATAAAAATTTATGTACAAATTTATATAAATTTATATATATGCGTCTATATAAATTTATATTATATAATATATATATGTATATATGTATATATACATATATATGTAATGTTTATATGTATGTATAAATTCCCTCCAACTACCCCAACCATATCAGGCCATATTTTATCTGGCTTCGTGTGTGTTTATGACGTACATACATGTTGTTCAATGCACGTGGCTCACGACCGAGTGTGCCAGGACACAGGGTTCCACAGGAGGTTTATTCAGGAGATCGAGCAAAGGTGATGGCGAGGAGGGAGGGGAAGGCAGAGAGGTCACGTGGTTTATACCTATTTATATGAAATATACTAAATACATACAGACTGTATACGTTAAACATGCCGTATACATGAAATGCACCATATATATTAAAAGCTCCATATACACTCAATACACTGTATACGTTAAACATACTGTATACACGAGATACACCGTATGCGTTAGATATACTGTGCACGGTAGATAGGCTGCCAACAATGAATATGCTGTGCATGTTAAACATGCCGTGTACATTAAACACACTGTATATGAGAACTATATTATATAAATTAAATCTCACATGTAAATTAAATATCACGTATGTATTAAATATAACGTGTAAATTAAATATGACAGGCAAGTTAAATATCCCAGGGGAGAACAGGGCAACAGCATGTGGGGAGGATAAAAGTCTGACCCTATGGAGGTGCTGGTTTGTTTTTCTTTGTTTTGGGGCCGGGCGGGTTAGCTCAGTTTAGCCTATGACTATGGAAGTTCCCTGGGATAGCGGCAGTGTCAGAACACGGTGATCAGGATCAGCTGAGAAAAATTTTGGTCACTTACAGTGATGTATATAATATTTAATATATAGATAACACTATTATTATAAAATATATTACGTAGATTATAATATTCATATTAATTAATATTATATTAATTGCTATATTAATTAAATAATAATATTGATATAATAATATAATTTAATATGACATAATATAATATAATAATATTATAATAATAAATATAATAAACATAATGATATATAATAAATATCATAATATTAATATTAACTAATAGTATATTAATTAATATATGAATTAAATAATAATATCAATATAATAATAATATAATATAATATAATAAATATAATTTGATATAATATAATATAATATTGTAATAAATATAATAATATCTATCATAAATAAAATAATATAACATAAATATTATAATATTAATATTAATTAAAATTATATTAATTAACATATTAATTAAATAATAGTAATATTAATATAATAATACTAAAATATGATAATTAGACTAATATAGTAATAATATAATATGATATAATGTAATATAATATGATAATATAATATAATAATATTAATTAATATTAATATGAGTATAATTTTACTATATCATAAATATTTAATATATTTTATACTATTACGTTATATGTATATTTTAAAATATATTGTACTATTATGCTATATATTTTATATAGCATCTATTTTAATATACATTATGTTATCATATTATGTATATATAATAAATTTAATAAATATGCATTTATACATTGTATTATATCATATATTGTATACATGCATTTATACATTGTACTGTCATGTTATATATACTACATATGATATGTATATTTAATATATTTTATAGTGCTATATTATATACACATCATAAATTTAATATGTATGTATTAAAAATGAATTATATGCCGGGCGGTGGTGGCGCACGCCTTTAATCCCAGAACTTGGGAGGCAGAGGCAGGTGGATTTCTGAGTTCGAGGCCAGCCTGGTCTACAGAGTGAGTTCCAGGAGAGCCCGGGCTACACAGAGAAACCCTGTCTCAAAAAAATTATATATATGACAAAATATAAGAATAATTTATTACTATTACTGTTATTGTTATTATTACTATTATTTTCTCTATGTACACACTATATGCTGGTCCTTGCCATGTCTCCCTATAGTTCACAGGAGCACAGAAAGCCCCGCGATGGGTAGCCTGTGGTAGCCTGTGGCTGAGCAGGCTGCAGCAGGAGAACTCTATCTACCCTGTGAGCACACTGTGTGTTAGCTGTAGTCTGACTGTGCAGCAGCTGATAACCAGGGCATTACTGAGCTCTAAGGCAAGCTGTTGCCATACTATAACATACGTATACGTATATAGTATATAATATATTCTTATATTACACATTATATATTGAATATGGTATATTATATATTTCTATATGTTATTTATTACATAAAATACATAAATTGCATACTGTGTCATGCATATTATATATTACATGAATTTTAAATGACATACTGTATCATGTAAGTTATATCATACATTATTCTATATATATATTGTTATATATATAACATATATGACATATAGTATATACATATATTATTGTATGCATATATATTATATACATTATACATATTATATGTTACTATATTATATACTACATATTATTTTATATATATACATATATATAGGACCCCGAAGGGCTGCTATGCCCTGGTTGAGATTTTCCGTGTGCTGCTGTCTACTAAGTAACATTCAGCGGTTCCTATAGGATCAAAACATCTTGACTAATATATGGTGCCCCAGGAAGGGAATTTACACTTGACATCCTATTGTCCCCCAATTGAGTTGCTGTTTATTCCTGAGTTTGGTATGATATATTATTATATTATACATTATATATTGAATATAGTATATTATATATTTCCAAATGTTATTTACTACATAAATTACATAAATTGCATACTGTGTCATGTGTATTACATATTACATGAATTTTAAATGACATATTGTATCATGTAAGTTATATCACACATTATTCTATGTATATATTGTTATTATATATATAACGTATATGACATATAGTATATATATTATTGTATGCATATATATTATATACATTGTACATATTATATGTTACTATATTATATACTATATATTATTTTATATAGATACATATATATAGGACCCCGAAGGGCTGCTATGCCCTGGCTGAGACTTTCCATGTGCTGCTGTCTACCAAGTATCATTTGGCGATTCCTATAGGATCAAAACATCCTCACTAATATATGGTGCCCCAGGAAGGGAATTTACTCTGGACATCCCAATGCCCCCCACTTGAGTTCCTGTTTTTTCCTGAGTTTGATATGATATATTATTATATTATACATTATATATTGAATATAGTAGATTATATATTTCTATATGTTATTTATTACATAAATTACATAAATTGCATACTGTGTCATGCATATTATATATTACATGAATTTTAAACGACATATTGTATCATGTAAGTTACATCACACATTATTCTATGTATATATTGTTATTATATATATAACGTATATGACATATAGTATGTATTATTGTATGCATATATATTATATACATTGTACATATTCTATGATACTATATTATATACTATATATTATTTTATATAGATACATATATATGTAGAACCCCGAAGGGCTGCTATGCCCTGGCTGAGATTTTACGTGTGCTGCTGTCTACTAAGTAACATTCTGTGGTTTCTATAGGATCAAAACATCCTGACTAATATATGGTGCCCCAGGAAGCGAATTTACACTTGACATCCTATTGTCCCCCAGTTGAGTTCCTGTTTTTTCCTGAGTTTGATACAATATATTATTATATTATACATTATATATTGAATATAGTATATTATATATTTCTATATGTTATTTATTACATAAATTACATAAATTGCATACTGTGTCATGCATATTATATATTACATGAATTTTAAATGACATATTGTATCATGTAAATTATATCACACAGTATTCTATGTATATATTGTTATATATATAATGTATATGACATATAGTTTATATGGTGAATATGGATTATTCCTGTTCATTTATTTCTGAACTAATATTACCTATGACTGTTTACTATTGATAATTCAGCATTTTTTATTTCTGATTTCCTATTAACTATGAGAGACGACTATTGATTATTCGTGATCATTTATTTATGACTTACTATTATCTATGACTGATGACTATTGATATTTCAGGTTTATTTATTTCTGATTTACTATTAACTATGAATGATGAGTATTGATTATTCATGTTCATTTATTTCTGATTTACTATTAACAACAAATGGTGATTATTGATTATTCCTCTTCATTTATTCCTAACATACATTATCTATGACTGATGACTATGGATATTTCAGCTTTATTTATTTCTGATTTCCTATTAACTATGCCAGATGACTATGGATTATTCATGATCATTTATTTCTGACTTACTATTTTCTATGACGGATGACTATTGATATTTAAGATTTATTTATTTCTCATTTACTATTAACTATGACAGATGACTATTGATCATTCATGTTCATTTATTTCTTACTTACTATATTCTATGATGGATGACTATTGATATTTAAGCTTTATTTATTTCTGATTTACTATTAACTATGATTTATGAGTATTGATTTTTCATTCTCATTTATTTCTGATTTTCTATTATCCACGAATGGTGAATATTGATTATTCCTGTTCATTTATTCCTAACATACTATTATCTATGAAAGATGACTATTGAGATTTCAGCTTTATTTATTACTGATTTCCTATTAAATATGACTGATGACTATTGGTTATTCATGTTCATTTATTTCTTATTTACTATTATCCAATAATCTTGAATATTGATTATTCCTGTTCATTTACTTCTGACATACTATTTTCTATGACTGATGACTGATGACTACTTTTTTTTAAGTTGTTTCGGTTTTTTTTTTTTTTTGGTTGCTGTAGAATATATATATATTAGAATATGTACATACACACACACACACATACACACACACACACTCACATATATTTTCTTGTTTTCACCACTTCACCCACTGGGCTCCAACCAGACCACTTTGCCATTCTTTCTTTTCTTCTCTGTTCTTCTTGATATTTCTTTCTTCTGTCCTGCCACTAAGAGCTGAAAGTCATGATCCTCCTCCTGTCTCAGTCTCTCAAGTGCCGGAGAACAGTGGCTTTGCCTTGTCTGTCCTGGGAACTTGCTCTGTATACTAGGCTGACTTTGAACTCACGGGGAAGATCCAGCCTGCACCTGCATGCCTCCAATCCCAGCACTCGGGAAGCAGAGGCAGGTAAATCTTTAAGTTTGAGGCCAGCCTTGTCTGCAATGTGGGTTCCAGGACAGCTAGTCCTACACAGAGAATAACTATCTTGAAAAAATTTTTTTAAAGGTTTTTCCCCCTCTTTTAGTAGAATCGACTCAACGCCATTTATTTTGGACGATCCTTTTTCCAGCGACTAGTAACGCCATTCCCATTATAAAACAAGTTCCCTTGAGTTTGTTTTCAGTTCGGCCTAACAATCTTTATTTTCCTCCAAGCGGAGATGCTTTTCTCCGAGCCTCTTTCTGGACTACCTTTCCCTTGCTCTTCAGTTCGCAGCTCGGCAGACAGCTCTCTCATATCTCCATTGTCTCTAGGCCCTTTGCGCTCCTCAACTCTGAAGGGCCTTTAGAACCCAGGGCCATTAGAATCTCGCCATTGCTAGACTGTTGCTAGGGCGGTTGCTGTGGAGACTTCTGTGATGACCAACCTTCGGCGTCCTAGTGACGGAATAAAGTTGGCGCCAGTATCTCCAGTGGGTGCGTCACTCGAGTGATGACTATAGATTCTTCAGTTTTATTTATATATTTTTATCCATGGACTAATACTA